>NC_081559.1:103547273-103650992 GCF_022355385.1 Mustela nigripes
GCTTTTTTTTTAGTTTCTCTGTCATTTATTTCTGTTCTAATCTTTATTATTCCCTTTCTTCTGCTGGTTTGGGGTTCTGTTTGTTACTTTTTTCCCAACTCCTTTAAGTATAAGGTTAGGTTGTATAGTTGAGATTTTTCTTGCTTCTTAAGGTAAGCCCATATTGCTGTATACCTCCTTCCGAGGACCGCCTTGGCTGCATCCCATGGGTTTTGGACTGTTATGTTTTCATTTTTGTTTGTTAATTTTTTTTTTTTTTTGAAGTAGGTTCCATGCCCAACTTAGGGCTTGAACTTGGGACCTTGAGATTAAGCATCACATGCTCTACTGAGTGAGCCAGTCAGGTGCCCCTGTTTCCATGTACTTTTTTGATTTCTTCTTTGGTTTCTTGGTTGACCCATTCATTGTTGGGTAGTATGTTATTTTACGTCCATGGATGTGTGGTCTTTCCAGATTTTTTCCTGTGGTTGATTTCTAGAAGTCCAAGTGTCCATTGGTAGATGAACGGATAAAGAAAAGGTAGTATATAGAGAATATAGACAATCTGGAATATGTAGTAATATACAATGGAATATTAGTCATAAACGAGAAGGAACTCTTGCTGTTTCCAACAACATGGATGAGGTCCAGAGTGTAATGCTAAGTGAAATAAGTCCACCATATTATTGCCATAATATCGTCAATACCATACGATTGCACTCATATGTGGACTGTAAGAAACGAAACAGATGAACAAAGGGAAAAGAGAGAGGCAAACCAAGAAACAGACTCTTAACTATAGAGAACAACACACTGCTGGTTACCAGAGAGGAGGTGGGTGGGGGGAGGGGGAACACAGGTGATGGGGATTAAGGAGGGCGTTTGCTGTCATGAGTACTGTATTGTACCCCTGAAACTAACATCACCCAGGATGTTAATTAAGTGGAATTAAAATAAAATAAAATTTCCAAAAAAAGACAACCTGCCCTGGGCCACCAAGTCCGTGGGGATAGAAGGTCCTAAGGGACCAGGAAGGCCCTACAGATGGATCCCAGGTGGCACCACTGTTCACATACAGAGTGGAGGACATATAGCTTAGAAATGAAAGAATTCACTTATTTCAGGAGTTTTACCTGACACTGAGTTTACAGCGGGTCTCTAGATAGATGTGGCTGCCCATAGTAAGTTTGACCCTGGAAGCTTCTCACCTCTCCAAGGGGGAATGGGGGCAGCCCCAGACTTCATTCCAGGAGCCACACCTCCGGAAGAGCCCCGTGTGGGGTGAAGGGTGAGCAGGGTCAGGCATGCCAAGCTGGGAGCTCCTGGTAGGCCTCAGGACACCTCCCCCATGGGGAAAGGATGCAGGCACCGAAGGGGGAAGCGGGAGAATGATGCTCAGATACAAGGGGGTGGGGGATGAGGGGGCCCAAGCTCCACTCCAGTCTCACCTGTGAAAGGCAGGTGTCCATGAAAGTCCACTGGAGCTCCGTGACCCTGTGACATAGGGCTGGAGAGAAGAAGAGAAAGCCACATAGGGGGCAGGGGCTCCGGTCCCAGTCCAGAGGCTGCCCTTGCCCTCCCCAGGAGGTGGACTGGACCCTCCTGCCTGTCTGCCACCTCCCTGGGTCTTCTGGTCCCTTTCAGGAGTTTGGGATCCCACCGCCTTCTGGGTCCTATTGGCGCTCTCTGCCTCATTCTAGACCCTCTTTCTCACCTCTGGGACTGAGACACCTGGTCTGGCCTCACACCTGGGCTCACATCTGGCCCTCACTGCCTCTTTATTCCTTCTTCTTTTTTTTTTTTTAAAGTCAAGGTTCTTCAGGTATAATGTACTTAGAGAAAATTCACCTTTTTAAGCTGCACTGTCCTGTAAACCTGAACACGTGAGCAGTGTGTAGCCACCACTATAGTCGACATCTGGAATAGTTCCCTCTCCCCAAAGTGTCCATTTGTCCCTTTGCTTTCACTCCCTCACCTCTCGCCAACAGCCCCCACCGCAACCTCTGTTACTGTCTCTTGTCCCTGAAATTTTTGCCTCTTCTGGAACGTCATTCCTACAAATGGCCTCATAAAGCTTGTTGAGCTGGGGTTTCTGCAGGAGCAAGAACGGGGTCCCTCCGATCCCCACGAGGGGATTCACCTGCTCTGATGACAAAGTTCACGTCCTTGCCAGGACCAGAAGATAAGCTTGAATGTCAGCCTGTAAAGGAGGTTATGATGTTGGCAGACAATTGTTCAGCGTTTGCCAGTCCTTAAATCCCCACACCGGTGACAGGAGGATAGGTATCATCACAATCCCATTTAACAGATCTGGGAAACAGTGGCTCAGATAGGTTCAGTAATTCCGTATGGTTGCACAGCTGAGATTGGAACCGAGTTCTGTTGTCTTGGCTGTCTGTGTGGCTCTTGAGCTGTGTCTTGGACAGAGGCTGCTTGCTAGTGACAGGTAAGGCTCTGGCACAGGGTGGGGGTAGAAAGAGGCACCTAGATGTGTGTCTCTAAGCCCTTTCTCCCTGAGCTGTTGGGGGGTGGGGGGTTCCTTCCAGGTAAAATCATCTGTGCTCAGGCCCTCCCTAGGAGATGGGCATGCTTCTGTAGGCCACCCCTGTGTTCCAGGTGGTATGTTGGCAAGGCCGCCACCCAAGGTCCGGTTGTGGGGGCCATCCAGGGAACATGGCAGCTCGCAGAAGGCAGCCAGCTCTGGCCCATGGCACACAGCCCGGGTTTTCCCCTGACTTGGGCCACACTCACCTCCGCACCCCTGCCCAGGCCCATCCAGGTCCCACCATGCAGTGGGGAGAGCACCCACCTGGGAGGGCGGCTGGGCCGGGGCTCTGGGGAGAGTGAGACGCACAGATGGTAGAGCAGGCAGAGAGGCCAGCAGGGGCAGAGCGGTGCACGTACTGGCCAAGGGGAAGGCCCAGGTAAAGGACAATATCGCAGTCCCGGGACCAAGTGCCACTAAACCTTATGGGTAATGGGTTTTTCATCCCCTGGGTAATAGGAGACACCAAAAAATGAGGACATTACTTAGTGAGTCCCTCACCTCCCTGGCCCCATTCAGCAGACTCGGAGGAAGGACATTGCCCAGCGTCAAGCCGTGTGTGGATTTAATGGGGTTTCCAGCTAAACCTTCCATCAAATTTACGGCTGTGCCTGTCTCCTGACCTTCCCCCTCTCACACATTCTTTTCGGAAATGAAGCTGTGTGCCGGCTGTGAGGTGTCATTTCCCCCACGTTGGAGATATACAGCTATGGGCCCGGGTGGAGAAGGTGGATTTAATCAGGCTGGGTCCCCGCTGTTCACCCGCCCCGAAGCCAAGTGACATTAGAATAGCCATTGGGGTCCATCTGGAGTGGACAGCGCAGAGGCAGGGAGCTCTTATCCCACCAGCCACAGCCAGGCCCAGACCTGTCCCACTGCCGTGTTAGAGTGAGGCCCAACATCTGCTCCCCTCAACCGGGCCAGAAAGAGGAGTGGTAGCACCACGTTCTTCCTCCATTCCCTGAACCTCTCCCTGTTGCTGCCATCAGCCCAGGCTCACTTTGCCTTTTCCTGGTTCCTGTGCTTCTCCTTGGCTCCCTCTCTGCTCATTTCTGGCTTACGCCTAAATGCCCCATCCCACCTCTGCCCATCCAAATCTGACTGTCCTTCAAGGTCCGGCTTAAACGTCACCACCTCTAGGAAAGCCTTCCCAGATTCACCATTCCCTAGCAGGAAAGATCTCCCTTCTGGGAACAGTGAGGGTGCCAGAGGTCAAAGCCATAGGTCCTACCCCCATGAAGTGTGCAGCCTGTTGGAGTCTGAGGTCCCGAGTGGACTGTGGACCTCAAGGGCAAGCCTGTGTCTGTATATCCAGTTGCAGCTGGGCCTGGTCATCAGAAGGCCTCCATGATTGTGGACAGTGCCATTGTCTTTGCCATAAGGCTGCGTTGTCAGACCCCTGCCCCAGAGACTGCCAATCCCGTGGGGCTTTGTGAATGTCCCCCATTGCAAATGGGGCAGACTGGAGTCTCACAACAGCCCCTCCTCGCAGCCAGCATCCAGATTCTAGAATAACTGCCCCCTGCAGGTAGCACCCCTGCGCCTGGCTGCCCCAGCCTCAGAACCCCGGCCAGCCCTTCCAACAGGGTAGGCAGCCTCTCCTGCTCCCCGGGGTTTTCTGCGGGTGTAGGATGTGTTTCCCCGGCACTTCCTCTTCTGACCCCATGTTTGTCTGACTGGCTGCCTCCGAGGGCCGTGGTGGGGGCCATGGCAACAGGCCACTGATGCAGCACCCGCTTGGACAAACAGAGCACTCTAGGTGGCTGCTGGCTCAGGAGGGCGTCTAGCAGGTGGGCAGAATGACTCAGGCCTGAGGCCTCAGGAGAAGATGAAAAATAACACCCTCTCTGCTTCCTGGAAGCTGAGGGCCTTTGCTTTGTGCTAGAGGAGGAAGAGTCTGTGGCACCTAACTCCACTTGGTCGTACGAGGGGGGCTTCAGATGGGGGGACCGTTGTCACTAGCATTTGGGCCAGGAAACTACTCAGGAGGCTACGGAGTTACCCAAGAGAGACGGAGGCCACAGCCATGTCTGCGGTGGGGACTTGAGGCCAGGGATGAATCCAGGAGGACCCTGGCTGAGAGGACACTGGTGCCTTCACCAAGACGGGGGGACCCTGTGAGAGAGGGCGGGTGTGGGGAGGAGATGCAGAGCTCTGTCTCTGTTGGACATGTCCCATCCCAGAGGTGGGGGCTTGTATGGTGCTCAGAAGAGAGGTCTGTCTAGGCCGAAAAGCAGCTCCAGAAACACATGGAGATTGATACATGTATGCGGCACACCCATGTTTTTTTTTCCCCCTGCGGGCGTCAGTGACACTCTAGGAAGAGGCCTGGCCTCCCAAAAGAGCCTCAGAAACTGCCCCAATGGATTCCTGTGGTCACTGAAAACAGGTGGCTGAGTGCCCTGTCTGGAAACTCCCACATCGCCCATGGTCGGCAGTGCCGGCCACAGACACGGTATGCGGGGACATCCCATTCTGTGACTGGACAGCTCAGGGGCACCCCGGGAACCCTCCCTGACAGCGACCCTGAACTGGAGCTCTCCAGATTCAGGTCGATTCCAGCCAAAGCCTTAGCCTGTGATTATCACCCTCTCCAAGCGCTCTTTTCCTTGCTGGGCTGGGCGTGGGATTTCTAAACACCTTGTAATCAGCGGCAACGAGGGCCATGCCTCGCCAGCTCTCTGCACTGACGAAGCCCGGCAAGGCCACTGTTTGAGGTTAGCTTTGAGTCAACTTGTGCCATGTACTTGGGAGCATTTCAAAGGAGGCGGGTGCACACACAAATCATTAGGAGGCTAATCAGAAGTTTGGGTATTTAGCGGGCTGTGTACACAGCAATCATTGTTGCAAGGGCCCTTCTCCCCCCAGAGGCCATTATTCCAGAGCAGGATGCTGTTTGCCTGGTTTTGTCTGGGCCACGATTTGCATTCACTTGATGGATTGTCAGGGTCGGGGGTCTCCTCCTTGGGAAGCCGTGGAGTGGCTACTGAGCAAGCCCTTAAGAGGAAGAAGAGCGCTAATACCAGCGTTTGCCCAGGTCCTCGAGACGGCCGGGATCCTAGCGCAGTGCTAGATCAAGATGACAGGCGGCTAAGAAGCTTTGGAGATGCAGTCACAGACCCCTTTTATCACTTGCTAGACAGGGACCCGGGACGTCCACTCCAAGGCGGGGAACAGCCTGGTGGCAGCTTAGACACAGTCAGCATGACCTGGCCCATGACGCTTGGTCATCTGCCAGCTACCATGGCCCACGCTGGATTCAAGTTTGTCAAAGGCATTCTCGGTGGCCTTCCTCCAGCCCCGCCCTGATGGGCCCCCTTAAGCCCCTGCCCCATCACCTGCCTTTGTTCTGTCTAGCTGGATGCTGAAGAGAAATGTGCAAAGGAAGAAAGCAGGGTGTGGGGTGGGGGAGAGAGGGGTGTTCGTCCACTGCGGGGAAGGCACCCCCTTGCTCCCACCCTGGTCACTGGGGTAAACACTTTCAGCTGCCAAAATGGCCTGCAATACGGGGCTGGGGCTGTCTTTTTTGGCAAGGCGGGAGATGTTTTTGGTTTTATTTCTGGTGTTTTTCTGGGACATCCGTGGTGCCTGGCGACCGCACTTGCTCTCCCGATGGGACGGCATTGACCCACCCCGGGAGCTCGACCCAGGGTCCTGGATTCTCATTTTAGAACAGCATTACCATCACTTTTAGCTTCTTATTTTCCATTGCTCTTTTTTTTCCCCCTCTTGAGACACAGATGACCCTGTGCTGTGATCCAGGGGAGGGGGGCAGCCGTTAGAGACACACAGACCACAGGGGCCACTCTCCCCTGAGAAGCCTGCTGCTTACTATAGATACGTGCTTGCTATTGGGGCTGGGTTTGGATGTGGAGGGTCGTGAGATTTTTTTTTTTTTTAATTAAAATCTATAGTCCAAATCATCAGGGATTTCCTTTTGTCACTGTCAGAACTATGGTATATGGGTTGATGCCCATCACTCACGCCCATCTTCCTCAAATGGGCCTCTATTCAGAATTGCCACTGGAGGAGGTCTAATTCAGGGCCAGGGTCACCTCTGGGGTTAGGCTCCATGGAGAGGTGCCCAAGGTGACCCAGACAAGCTGGCCTTGGCACAGACCCCCAGAGTAGTTCCTTCTCTCGAAGAGAACCCAACGGTTCACAGGCTTGTCGGCTGGCAAACGTCTTCAGGTCCCTCCTTCTCTCCGTTTCCATTTGAATGGAGGTAAAGGATATCAGCCCAACACCAGGCAGAGACCAAGTGCCCCTTCTGCCCAGGTTGGGCAAGGTACAGTGAAGAGGGCCCACGTTAAGGAGCTGGGAAGACATGGTCCAGAAAAGGGGCATTCCCTGGGTGAGCTCAGTAGATCGGGTGCTCTGGGACCTCAGGGGAACAACCTGCACTTTATATCTGGTTCTTGGGAAGCAGGGATGTGGGGGCCACAAAGAAAAGAGATCTTTTCCTCCAGCACTTTTCTAGTCCTGCTCGTCAAAAAAGGCTGTTGAAAAAGGTCAGAAGGCGTTTGGGGCAAGTTTAGCCAATCAAGATGTTCCAAGGAACCAGTCCTCTGAAGGTGGGCAGGGGCACACACTCAGCAGGTGAACAGGGAGAAAGTGTACTTCCCGCCCCAGAAAGTACAACCTCCTTCACCTGAAGAAGGGAAGGGAAATCACAACGCAATGTGGATATAAAACATACAATAAGAAAACGTTCAGAAAACAGTCTTTGCGATCCAGGACCAGGCACAGGATCTCAACACCAGAACCATGATCCATAACAGGAAAATTTGGTGAAACTGGACCTCACCAAAATTATAAAAGTGTGCTTTTCGAAAGACCCTTAATTAAGAGGGTGAAATGATAATAAGCTAGATGTATACGCAAACCACATATGTGCTAAAGGACAGGCACTTAGAATACAGAAAAGGTTGTCAAAACTCAACAGCAAAACAGAAGCAGTACAATTTGAAAGTGAGCAAAAGATGACAAAAGAATGTCACCCACATGAGAAGCCCAGGTGGCTCAGTTGGTTAAGTGTCCGTCTCTTGATTTTGGCTCCAGTCGTGATTTCAGTGTCGTGAGAGGGAACCCCACGTCGGGCTTCACGTTGAGCACGGGGCTGGCTTGAGATTCTTCCTCCATCTCAGCTTATGCACTCTCCTCTCTCTCTCTTAAAAAAAAAAAAAAAAAGGCCACCAAAGAGAGTGCATACCGATGGCAGACGAACAGATGAAAGCGTACTCACTTTCACTGGCCATTAAGGGAACACAAGCCAAGACCGCGTGAGAAATCCCTACACCCCTGTCAGAACAGTTAAGATACAACGTTAGTGTACAACACCAGATGCTGGAGAGGAATGGAGCAGCTGGGTTACTCACACATTGCTTGGAGTAGTATAAAAATGGTAGGGCCATTCTAGAAAGCAGTGTGGCCGCCCCTTACCAAATTAAATCTGCATATACCATACGATCCAGCAGGTGCACTCGCGGGCATTTATTCCAGAAATGTGAAAAGTTAGGTTCGCACAGAAGTCCGAGTAGGAATGTTTATAGCAACTTTATTTGTAATATCCCCAAACCCGAAACAAGCCACATGTCCTTCAGTGGGTGAGTGGTTGCGCAGACTGTGGCCTGTCCTTACCATGGAATACTGGTTGGCAACAAAAAGGAACAAACCCTCTGTAGGTACGAACTTTGTTGAATCCCTAGTAAATGACGCCGAGTTAAAAATTCAGTCCTAAAGGTTACAAACCATATGATGCCACTTAGGTAAAATGTTTGAAATGACCAAAGTTTAGGAACAGAGGACAGATGATGGTTGGCCAAGGATCAGAGGCAGAGGGGAGAGGGATGTGATGATCAAAGGCACACAAAAGACTCCTTCTGGTATGGAGTTCTTCTCCACAGTTGCCAACCGCCTGTGTGCACATACACATACTGGTCAAACTAGGAAAATCGGAATGAGATGGAGGGATTCTGTCAATGGCGATATCTTGGTTCTGATGTTGCCTTATAGTTTCGCAAGACATCCTTGGGGAAATCCGGGAGAAGGGTACCTAGAATCCTGGTGATAGTCTGTTACAACCACGTTTGAATAAAAAATTCTCGCCAAGTAGAAAATCTATTTCAAATGCCGTGTGGACCAAATTCTGTGCCTTCACTAGCTCCTCCCGGAGTAAGCTAGCTGTGTGTCTCACCAGCGGTCTGGCCTCCCTCGGGACAGCATCCCGCACTTCTGGGAGTCTGGGGAGTGATAGAGCTGGGGTCAGTGGTCCCCAGAGGCTTGGCTTCCTAGATCTGGCAGCCTGGTGGTAGTCGGGAACAAGGATGAGTGTCCTCTGCTTTCCCTCTGGCCACTTTTCACCCCGTGCTGTTTGCTTGCTGCGGGTGACTTTCTTCTCCTGGCTTCTTGGAATCATGTCCACGGGTTCATTCACTAAGTAATCCATTTATCAGCAGAGATTTCTGGAGGACCCGCTGGACACCAGGCGTGGGTCTCCGGGAGCCAATGAGGTAGCAGTGAAGTGAGTGACAAGTGCAGACGTGAGTACGTGGCCCTGAGCAGAGCTGGTGCGGGAGCGAGGTCCAGGTGAGGAGGAGGAAGTAAGGAAGGCTTTCTGGAGGAGGTGGTACTTGAGCTGCCTTTGGAAGAACATGTGTGCATCAGGTAGGGAAGGAGCTTGTGGAGAGTTGTAGCCTCAAGACCAGGAGTTGACTGTCTGGGTTTGAATTCTGGCTCTTTGGTTTTTTTATTTTTTGAAAAGATTTATTGATTTATTTGACAGAGAGAGAGAGAGAGCAACAGCAGCAGAGGGAGAGGCAGAAGCAGACTCCCCGCTGAGCAGGGACTCGATCCCAAAACTCCAGGATCATGACCTGAGCTGAAGACCAACACTTAACCAGCTGAGCCACCCGGGCTCCCAATTCTGGCTCTTTTAACCACTCTTCCTATTTCTTTTTCTGTGAAACGAGGGCAAGAAGGGGACCCACCGTGTAGGGGTTGTTCTGAGAATTAGATGAATTGCCTTTTGTGTCTAGTCGAGAGTGAGCTAGAGTTGGATAAAGAAAAAAATGAAACTAGCAGCCCAAGAGACTTGCAGGCTGCAAGTGAAGCTTGTGCAGGGGGTGGGGGTGTGAAATCAGGGCTGGTCCTTCCTGATGGCTTTGCAGGGAGGGGCAGAGCTCTGGGGACTCCCACAGGGAAATTGGCTCCTGCCCCTGAGCTGCTGGAGTGGAGCCCCCCCCCCCATACTTGCTCTCTTGACCAGAAGAGCCCTGCTCCTTTCTCCTCTGTCCTTCCTTGCCCCTCCTCTGTGCACGCTGACTCCATTTGGAAAGTAGCAGAAAGGAACTTTGCCCGCTCAGTGCTTCTCAGGTGCTGAGAATAGAGACCTTGGAGATTTGGGAGAAACTGGACTGACAAGGGGCCTGGAATAGAGACCCCTCCTTCCGCGGCACCCCCCACCCCACACAGGACAGCCCCTGCTGAAGCACCATGGGCGAAGCCCCCTCCCCTCCTGACCCCACACCGGTGTTTGCCTCATCACCTCCTTGGGCTACTTAAAGGCAGTTCTCTGAATAGGTGGTCATTAAAGGTATTGTCTATTGTCCCCTTCCTGCCTCCCAAGGGAGGGCTAAAGGGGAAGGAGGGGAGGTAAGATTTGATCTCTTTGTTCATGTCACAGGCGTGTCTTTTCCTTGTTTTGACCCCTGGATGGTTCTCTCGGGTCACAAGAGGTTTATGTCAGTAGACGTGAGCAGGTGGTGGGCTAGGACCTACCCCCCACCCCCACTCCTGACTCGGGTCTGCGAGGGCTGAGATCTGGGCCGTGGAACCACGTGGTCCATGGTCCACTCAGCATTGGTTTTGCTAGGCAGGAGAGCCAGGAGGCCTTCGGCAGGGTTCAGACCTCTATTAGCCCCTCTGGAAAGTGGGTGCATAAAGCTCATTTTTTTTTTGGTGAAAAGAAGAGAGGGCCTCAGGAAGGGAGAGCTCTAGTGTTCATGGGCCAGGTAGGCAATGTCACTGTGAGCTGCAGAAGAGCTGGTGCCCCGAGCTTACCGCTGCCTCCTGATCACTTTGGTGGGTCCCAGCCCCCTCGTGTCTGTGTATGAGGGCTTTCTCTTGTGGTTGCCAGGCTTTCAGCAAGGTAACCCTCTCCTCCAAATCAACAGCCTTACTTGGCACCTGCAGAATTCATACCCCAGCTCTCTCTCCATCGGCTGGGTCTGCAGCAGCTCCCAGAGGGTCCCTGCAGTGTTAAGCCTACTTGCTCAGAGTGATCAGGAGTGTGCTAGTGTCCCCAGTTAGCCTCCTGCCCTTGTGTGCTCCTGGTGCCCTACAGGTGGCCAGTCACCTCCAAAATAGACCCCTTGCGTGGACATCCTTATTGCCCAGTCTGCCTCTGGGACACCTAGACCAAAAGGCATTGACGCCACTTCCCTGGCAGAAACTATGAACGTGAAGTCAGGTGAGATGGGCTTCTACTAACCATGTAGCAGGTCTGTCTCCCATGCCTCGGTTTCCTCATGTGCAAAGTAAGGACGATGACCCCTGACTAACCAAGCCAGTGCCCCCTGCCTTTCCCCCCAGCATGGATAGTTATTAGTTGTCTGACTAAGGTGTCTTGGAGCTGTAGTCCTAGAGATTTCCGTAGCCCTGCCTGGCCCAAGTCCTTTGGAGGAAGGCTAGGTTGCCACGGCCGGTGGGGGCTCCTATTACATGTTTCTGTTCTGGTTTTGTTCTTGCTGATGGACAGAAACAGGGAGAGAAGGGTGGGCTCAAGGTGACTAACCAAGCCCCCCCTCCCGCCCCCCTTCTCCAAGAAAGGGAGAGTTGTTTTCAACTCTCTGCCCCTTGGCTCCCCTCCCCCACCTGGGGCCTGTGTGTGGCGCTGGGACAATTAGGATTCTTGCTGCGACACATGGCCCCCGCCTCCAAGCCTGTCTTGAAGGATCTTCTGAGAACTGGTTCCTTTCTGGGAGCGTTTATAAGAGATTTCTCATGGCTCAGTTCCCCTATAGAAAAGTGGGAATTGTAAGTCTTACGTAGCTCAAGAAAGTAAAGGGAGTGAGTCAGAGCCAGACAAGAATAAGTTAACAGTATTCATGGCAGTGTCTTGGGAGGAATTACCAAAACAGCAAGAAAAGCTAAACACAAAACCAACTAAACAGAAAAAAGGAAAACTTGAAGCAGGCTAAGAAAAGATGGACAGGAGACAGCCAAAAGCCCTGGCCAGGCCGTTGAACAAGAAGGCAGACACTCTTCTGGTTCTCTGGGTACATTCTGCCTCCTTCGCCCAGGCCTTTGTGGGACCCCTCTGGGGGAATATTTAGCAAAGCTGTTTATTTTGCATAAACCCAAGTAATGGCCAAGCCTAAGGGAAGAGGAATTGTGTGGGCTGACAGCAGCGTGATTTAACAGCGAGCCACCTGACCCCCTCACCTCTCAGCCACCCCCACCCCTGCAGAACACAATCGCATTCTTCTGCAGCCCCGATGCATGTTAATCACCTAGGAAGGCTGAGGCCCGAGGGAGGCCCATTGTGGGGACAGGTCTTGAAAGCGGTGACTGGGGTCCTCCTGGGTCTTTGTGGTAGCCTGTACGGAGTTTGGGGTGCTCATTCCCATTTCCTTTCTTTTTATAGCACTTAATGGAAAAACCCAGCTTGATGGACATGGTGGGAGTTTTCTTCTTGAGCCGTCCTCATTTTCCCTAGGCATTTTCCAGTCTCCCAGATCTGGGCACTTTCGGAATACAAAACTCGCTTGTTTATTTTTTACTGCAGTTTTGGTGGCTGGTGCCAGCCTCCCTAGAAAAAGAGAGTCTCCCGGGGCCTACGTGACCACTGGGGTGACACAGGGACTGGGTTTTAATGGTGCCCTAGAAGACCTCAACCTCTAGCTCTCAGAAGCGCCTGCTCTGTTCCCTCTCATGCATTCTGTTCCTGCTCCCAAGCATCAGTGCTGGGTCAACACTTGGTCAACCCTTAACTGCCAGAGCACAGGGACTCTGGGCTCCAGGCATGTGGATTTCAGTGCTTCTAAGTCTGGGGTCTCATAAGGATTGGACGGGGAGAAATTATAGCGTTGGCCAGAGAACTTGGAAAGGAGAATCAGTGCAGTGGGGGACCTAGCTTCAAACCCACACACAAATCCATCCACATTCCCCCATTTTGCCGCTTTCCTGCAGAAGAGGCGCAATTTGCGTGCTTTCTGGTGCCTCCGTGGGTACCTCCTTGCAAGTGAGAGAAGGGCTCCCCAAGCCTGGGCTTTGGCCACGAGTCTGTGGACACCCCCACACCTCCCCAACCCCAGGCTGGCCTGAACTCCCTCTACAGTGATGCCAACAGCTCTTGCCTCCCGGGAAACAAGGAAGAAAAGGACAACAGAGAGCATCAAAAACAAACCAACAAACAAAAACCAAGAAAACTGAAAATGCTAACCTGGCTGGAATTAGGGAGCAGAAAAGTTTTGCTTGGACTTGACACTGAATGAGCTTACGGAAGGAAGAGGTAAAGTTAGGAGGGGAAGATGGGGAGGTTAAGCATTTTCCTTTTACAAGTAAGGTGAGGATGTGATTGGTAAGAAGGATGCGTTTCCCACGGAAGTTCCTCAAGTTCCAGGAGAGGACGGGTCTTGTGGAGGATGTAGGTCTGGGAGATGGGGACCAGTTTCTACTTAGTGGTCTTCCTCAGCCACTAACCCCTTCCTTTCCTCTTTTTAAAATGCACCGGATGGGGGTGGGGAGTGGTGGCTCCTGGCTGGCTCAGCGTGTAAAGCATAGGATTCTTGATCTCAAGGTTCTGAGTTCGAGTTCTGTGTTGGGTGAAGAGATTACTTAAAAATAAAATCTTGGGGTGCCTGGGTGGCTCAGTGGGTTAAAGCCTCTGCCCTCAGCTCAGGTCATAATCTCAGGCTCCTGGGATCGAACCCCGCATCGCAGGGAGCCTGCTTCCCTTCCTCTCTCTCTGCCTGCCTCTCTGCCTACTTGTGATCTCTGACTGTCAAATGAGTGAATAAAATCTTTAAGAAAAAATAAATAAAATCATTAGGGGCTCTTGGGAGTCTCGGTTGGTTAAACATCTGATTCCTGATTTCAGTTCAGGTTGTGATCTCAGGGTCCTGAGATGGAGCCCTGGGTAGGGCTCCTGTCTTGGTGGGGAGCCTGCTTCAGATTCTCTTTCTCCCTGTCCTTCTGTCCCTCCTTCCACCCTATGTGTACGCACTCTCTAAATAAATAAATAAATAAATAAATCTTTTAAAAAGATTTTTTAAAAAATCATTAAGAAGTTAAATAAAATGAAGGATGCCCTCCCCCTCTGGGTGCTTGGGTTTTCTGGCTCTGACCCTTGATTTTTGTAAAGGGCTCTGAAGTCCTTACCACTCCTTCTCTCTCGTCATCTTCTGGTGGGACAGATGGAGCTTTTCCCTCCCTTTGAACTGATGAGGAAATAGCAGTCAAAGGGCGCACACAGTGAACATTGGTCGGGTGAGCCGTGTACAGGTTCCAGGGCTGTGGTTCCTGGCAAGCTAAGAGTGACAGTGTCCCATATTTCCTGTCCCCCTTCTCCCCTTCCCTGAGGCTGGATGAAGTGGTTCTCGCCAGCCTCATTGGTCAGTGTACTTCTCAGCATTGGGTAGAGCTGAAGTTTTCTCCCTCCCTTCCTGCTGTCCTCCTCCAACCCTCCCTCTCTATCCCAACCGGACGACAGCCTAGAGGCAGCCTCCACCCCCAGAGTCCCAGATCTCAGGAGGCTGAGGTTAAGGGGGAGAGTCGATAGGAAGAAGTCACAGGGCTGAGGCTCAGAGGCTGTTGGGGTCCAGAGGGAACCCAGGGGGCCCTATCTTCCCTAACTGAGATGGGGTGAGGTCAGGGAGGCGCAGGAAGAGGAGGGACAGAGTCTCCAACCATGAGTATCAGCCAGGCTGACCACGTTGGGGTGGGACGTACGTGTATGGAGACACAAGGGAGGTGGCCTTTCTTCTGAAGAACAAGATCGAAACTCTAAAGGCAGGTGAGGACTGTCCAGGATCACAGCTGTCCACGTTTCCAGGGAAAACTGTACCACCAACAATTGGCATTTTCCTATAAAGGTGGGAGGTCTCTGCTTCCTTTGGAACTCATACTACAAAACTCTTTTGAAGCCTTGGTGCTTTTGCTCTCTTTCTTAATGAGGGCCAGTGCTTGTGGGGGGTGGGGGCTGGTGAGGAACTTGTGCCAATGACTGGGAGGGGGCCCTAGGGTGGGAGAGAGCCTCCATCCTCATCCTGTCGGCAGAGGCCCCAGAAATGCCCCGTGAGAACAGGACTGTCCCCCTGAGGTTATCCCAAATGTGGGTGCTCTCCTCACAAACACCTTTCCCATTGAGATCTCATCGTGTTTCAGTAGCATCCAAATACATTCAGGTTTCCTGATCTTGTCTGTGTCTGCCTCAGAAGGAGGGAACTCCCAGAGTTTATTTCCGGGGAGGGGAAATAGGGCTTCCTCTTTTGGGTCCTAAATCTCTTTCCGCCCAGAAGTTGGGTGGGCTTTGCCCCCTCGTTCTAACCAGATTCCTCCTGGCTTGAGTGAGCCATGTCCTCTGTTGCAGCTTTGTCACCCCATGCTGAGGGACCTAAATGCTCCTCCTTGCCTCGTAAGAGATAGAAATACAGTTTAAAAATACAAGAAGGTCCATCGAAATGTTATTTTGGGGAGGAGGGCCTCAAAGCTATGGGCACCAGATTTCAGGAAGGAGGGCTTCTGCTGGGCTCCCAGTCTCCTAGTGGGAGACACCCACTTGGGATTTTGGGAACCTCCCTCAGTGGAGCTTCTGACTTCCCTTGTCTGCAGGAAACAGTCCGCCCCCAGCTTCAAAACCTGAGAATGCTATTACCTGCCCAGACACCCACACATTCCCATAACTCTATTTTGGAAAAAATAAACAAACAAACAAAGAACAAGGTAAATTTGCTATCTCGGGCTTTGCCATTCACATCTGTGATCTCAGGCAGATGGCATCTTGGGGTCTCAGTTTCCCCTGTCAGGACGCTGGGTGGGTTTGACTAATCATCTCTTAGATCGGACTGATGATATCTTTGACCCTATACATACATAACTCAGTTGTCTCTTTCGGGTCCTGCAATTTTATGATTTTTTTTCAACCCGTTTCACAAAATTGTCTTAAAATGTTACACCGATCAGAGCGACATTATATATCGTGCATTTGATGTCACCGTCCTGTTCAGTCGGGCTGGTTTTGGTGGCCAGTCTTTCGGGGAATCCAACCTTTCCAGCTTCCACCATTCAGAGGAGGAAATACAGGAGCATTTTCCCAGTGAGGACCCTGCTCCCCATTGTCTTTTCTTTTGGTTCTTGTGTGATGTCTTCCCCCCCGACACACACACCCTTCTTCTTCTAAATTACAGTAAAACGCAATGGCATTATGCTATCGTTGATTTAAACAAACAAAATGATTGTCATAAAAAAGAAATCATTCCATTCCTGTGAGCTTGGGATTCTGTTTTCCCCCGACATTTGCTGCATTTACGGAGAAAAATAAATATCTCGGTAAGCATATGTTGTATTTACAGTGAAAAATAAAGATCTAAATAAATATCCAGCTCAGAAGATTGGAGCTCTCGCAGAAGTCAATGCAAATGGATGTGAGTGAGGCCTCCCTCGCTGAGGGGCGTGCAGCCGGTGTTTGTCTTTCTCTCCCCCGCATGGAGCACGGAGCCCAGCTGGAGGGAAGGGAAATGAGCATTTATGGGGCGTCCACTGTGGGCTTGACACTTTATACATAGGGAGCTTCTTTTTACTGCCACCCCACCCTGGGTGGTGAGGATTATTACTGCCAGTTTTAGGTGAGGAAGCAGAGGCTCAGAGAGGTAGAGCCATTTGGGTCAGATGGCACAGCGGACCGGTAGGTGTAGCTAGATCTTTCCCTGGCCTGGGCCAACCTACAGCGTTTTTTAAAACCCAGAGCCAGGCGGCCATGGGCTCCTGACACCTCCAGACTTGAAGGGCGTGTGTGAGAAGGGCGAGTGTTGCCGTCTCGCACCCTCAGGCCCGGGAGGCCTAGCTGCTCACACATTAACACGTGTCCACCGGACCCCCCGGGGCCTTAGCCGGAACCCCGTCCAGACGGCTGGCCTCCCGCATGCTGCCAGGACGGCTTTCTCTCCGAGGGCCCATTGTGAGCAGCCCTGCAGCTGGGCCTCATTTGTGCGTTGGTGTTTTACAAGCTGGCGTCTCGGTGGGAGATGGGTCGTGCAGAGCCCTGTAATCTCGAAGCAAACACCGCAGCAGAGGAGGGAGAACGCGTTCCTCACTTGGGGCCTTTGCTTCTGAGGGCTTCCTTTTTTGGACATGCGTTTGGTGTGTGTCTCTCACACATACACACACACACGCACACACACACAGCACGCACATCCCTCAGCCCACCCCATAGCCCCACGACTCCCCAGGCTGCGGCTGCGGAAGGACAGCATCCCCCGACTCCCTGATGTGCCTCCAGCTGGACCCCTGAGCAGGATCAAGCCCCCTCGCGGGGTCTGGAAGGCCTCGCTGGCTCGGGGAACCTCTGACAGGGAACTGAGGCGATTATGTGACCCCAGCAGAGACGGGGGTGCTGGGTGTTAGCAGCCCGAGGACCTGCTCTCTGCTCAGGCCCGGACTGGACCAGTCAGTTACAGGCATCCCGCCTCCCTTCTCCTCTCTTGTGGCCGCCTGAGGGTTAAACGAGGTACTAGGCGAAAATATGCTTCAGAGACGAGGGCTGCCCAGGGAGTACAAACCCAGGCTGTTTTTCTTACCAGTGTCCAAGCCAGGTGTGGGCCTGCAGTAAATTCTAAGTGGCTCTGTGAGGGGACAGTGGCCCTCTGTGGGAGTGTACGCCGTAGCTCTCCAGCACCCTAGAGTCGCTGGAAAGCTTTTCTCATTCCTTCTTTAACAGAAAATAGTCCTTCAGTGCTTCTCAAACGAATGCCCCTAGGAACATCTGAATCCATGGGCTGGGGGGTGCCCAGGATACTTCATTCTCAACACACACCAGGGGATGCCAAGGCTGCTAGTGCTTGGGCCACACTTGGAGTAGCAAAACCCAGGACAGGCCATTTCCAGATCTGAAGGACACTTCCATTGTGAACCCAACTGTCGTGTTCTCCATGAACTCTGAAAGTAAGTGACCAATGAGCTGGGTGACCCTGCACCCAGGAACAGAGCACCCACTGCCTCAGTTTCTCCTCTGTACAGTAGGGACAATAAACCTGGCCCTGGGGGGTCACGTGGATTAAACAAGATGGCAGGCAGTGCCTATTTCCTTCCAGGCTCTGGGTAAACATTATCTGCTGTTCCTTCCTCCCACTGCCTTTTACTCTCAGAGCCCCCGAGTGCAAAATAGCCAGAGGATGTATGTGAGGACAGTCATTTCAAAAAACAGTGGAAGTCAGCACTGGTGGGTGGTTTGCTTGGGCTGGTTGAAGAGGTCGGGGTGGGGTACCTCGTGTCTGCGGCTCCCCCATTCAGGCTCAGCATCCTGCCTTCAGAAGGATGAGGAAAGACCCAGCAGAACATATCTCTGGTCACTTACAATCCTTTGGACTTTTCAAGAATTTGAAATGACTCCTGTTTTTCTTTTTTAGGTAAAAAGGGAAAACAGAACCTTTTTGCCTGATGGGTAGAAATCTGAGCCTTGGGGGTTTGTACCAGCACGAGTCCTTTCTCACACACCCACACATTTACCCTCAACCCCCACTCTAATCTGTAAACATTTTTTAAATGTGTATTTTCTTTCAAAATAAAGCCACTTAAGCCTTACCAAAATGAGCTGCCGACATGAAATTCACATTTGGCAAACCTCTATCATCCGTGTTTTACTGTGTGGACTATTGTAAATTAAGTGAAGTTGGTGTGTGTGTGTGTGTGTGTGTGTGTGTGTGTGTGTGTGTGTTCCTTTCCCTTCAAGTGGTTATGGAAGTGGAGCTGCTTGCTCCTAAGTAAAAGATAAATTATGGCCGGATGTAAAGAGGCATCATTTAAAAAGTGTCAGGATACAATTGGGTTCTTAAAAACCATGCAGAGCTGCTAAATTCACATGAAAATTGAATGGTGCGGGACTGCCCAGGGTGACAGCGTCCTTGGCATTGATTTATCCCATCTGTTTGGCCAACCCATTACTTCGGGTCTCTGGTGGAGAGGCGCTGTCCTCCGGGGAGGGTCCCCACGTCCCCAGAGCCCGGCTAGGCCTCTGGTGAGCATGAAGAGAGTGGGGGTCTGCAGGAAAAGTGCGCCTGGACCCCCACTTCACAAAGGAGGCATCCACAGCAAACCCCTTTTCTTATCATTTCTGATAAAATCCTGGCAGTATCCTCTTGAAGGTGCACTTTAGACTTAATTTAACCTCTCCCCTCTTGCTGAACCTCCTGGTCTTACAGGGTCTGCTGTGGTCAGAATCTCAGTGCCAGCACCAGTCACCGCTTGGGTATTTACCCAGGAAAAGAGCAAAAGGTTAGGTCATGGGGTCCGAGGGTGTGATTCTTGAGACGTAGAACCAAATTCTTTCTAACAGTGATCTCCAGCAGGGTGCCACGCAATGTCGTTTCCAGCACCGTGTGTTCTCATTAAGAAACATTTTGTGCTAATTTTTTCAGGTGGAAAATGGTATTATTTAACTTTCAGGAAATCAAGACTTTTTTTCCTTTTCCTTTTTTTTTTTTTTTTTAAAGAATCTCCTTGCTTAAGGACACCCTGGGGATTGTGGAGACTCAGTTTGGCTGTTTCTTACTGGAATCAGCTCACGCCAGCTCGTGGGAGCCATTCTCCTTACTGGCCAAGGCCAGGTTTAGTGATCGCCCACGGGCAGCTTGAAATCAACCGCAGGGAGAGCATTTACACCATAGAAATTGGCAAATGCCCTAAGCCAGGGCTCCTGCCTCTGCCCAAGAATTGTTGGTCAACATTTATCAGCCATTTAACACCTGCTTATAGAGAGCTTGCCAAGAAAAAATATGGTTTATAAGAATAGCCCACATTCTAATTAGGAGTAGTGCTGGTTAATTGCAGTTGTCAGTCGGGGGTGATCGAGGGCTGTATCTTTGCAGGGCTGCTAGTCCCTAAGTGAGAGAGGACACGTTTCCTTCAGGCTTGAGTACACGAGGAAGGCCTTGAGGAGGAATTCGAGCTTAAGCTGGCAATCCGAGGGTATGCAAAATCAGGAAGGAGTGAAGGCTGGGAGGCAGGGGGTGTTGGTGGGGCCACGGGGAGGCCCTCGCTTCTTGTCATAGTGATGACTAAAATGGAAATTGGAGCTGGTGCCGTGAACCCGGGCTACGACATGAGTCAGAGCCGCCCCAGTTCCACACACCGGGGTCCATGCTGCCCACCCTGAGTCTCTCTGGGTGAAGGACAGTGGTGGCGGGATGCCTTGTACCTCTAGTTCCTGGCATCTGGTTCCCATTTTTTTCAGAGGTTGGAGTTCACCCTCAACAATCTGTGGCACGCATGCATTTCAAAGGAAATACTTAATTGGTCCCCAATGCTACGTTTGTTCTTTTTTTTTTTTTTTTTTTTTTGCTTTTTGGTTTCTTTGGGGTTTTTTTTTTGCATCTCCCAAGGAGAAATGTGTTTGGTTTTTTTTGGGGGGGGGTCTTGATGGATGGGGGACGACAGGTGGAACTTTTGAGTATGTTTGGAAGTTGCAAAAGTTGTTCCTTTTGAGTCTCTATGTGTAATAAATGGTTCAAGCTGAGGCAGGGGAGGGAAGTGAGACTCTAGAGATGGGTGCAGAGGAAGGATTTACTGAAGTGGCAAAATTTGAGGCCAGACAGCCAGAGGAGAAACAGCCAGATTGGTTTGGTCTGGTCTGGTTTGGTTCATACAGTTTCAGACGTTCAGACAGTTTCCTTCAACTCTCCACCAGCCCTTTGGTAGTGGGTGCTGGTGCTGGTGACCTGTCCCCTCAGGGGCCTCAGTGAGACAGCTGGGATCTCAGTTCTTTTTTTTTTTTTTTTTTAAGATTTTTTATTTATTTATTTGACAGAGAGAGATGACAAGCAGGCAGAGAGGCAGGCAGAGAGAGGGGAGGAAGCAGGCTCCCTGCTGAGCAGAGAGCCCGATGCGGGGCTCGATCCCAGGACCCTGGGATCATGACCTGAGCCGAAGGCAGCGGCCCAACTCACTGAACCACCCAGGCGCCCCTGGGATCTCAGTTCTGACATACTATCCCCAGAACCTTCCACCTAGAGCCTTTGACTGGGGCACAACCTGGAAAGACCTGTCAACTGAGGATGTGTGAGATGAATGAGCCAGCCTCAGAGTCAGACTGTCTCCCTTTCTGCAGCAGGCACTGTACAGGGCATGACAGAGCCTCTAGCCACACTCGAGGTGCTCAAAGACATGCACACAGACACTGACAGGGCTGTAGTAATGGCCAAGTGAAGATGAGCCTTCCAAGACCCCATGAGCCTCCCCATTCCCTGCTTCCGGCTGCTTGGCCCCTTTTTCCCATGCTTCCTTGTCCCATAAGACCCAGAAGGATTATGACAAAACAACCTGTGAGAGAGGCCTGGCAGGAGATCCTTCCAGGGAGAAGGATCCCTAGAAGTCTGACTACGGGTGCTCCGGGGCCCAGAGAAGTCGGGGACCTCTGAGGCAGGTGTGGGGATAGGGCTGCTAGGAGGGGAGGTTGGGGAGAGCCTGGCAGGTGGTGAGAGAGCAAGGGGGAAGCTGCCCTCCTCCGCTCATCTCAGTCCTAGGAGCTGTGAGGACAGCTATAAACAATGGGCCCTGCTCTGCTGGTGGTACCACAAGCGACCAGGAGGATGGACGGAGGTCCTGCTTGCCTTGAGTTCCAGAATGTTCTAGGATCTTCTGGAAAGCAAGCATTTAGGGAACACCAAACACCATCCTTACCTGTAGGACACTGAGGTGGTGGAATGAGTAGATAGAAGCCATTCATTCATTCATTTGCTTGTTCTTCATTCCTTGAATGCTAACCTTTGCCTGCTTTGAGGCAGCCCTGGGCCATTCTTCCCCTGAGAAGCTCATTCAAACCTGACTCATTCAGATGGGAAGGGCAGCACCTGGGCTCAGAGGACATATTGGTTCCTCGCTTTCTGTGTGACCTCATGAGCTCTGGGTTTGGTTCCCTCAGCGACAGATAGAGAGACACATGTCTGCCGGGCTCCTCCTGGGTGCGGGCCAGGGTGTCTGTGTGAGCATGCGTGAGCCATGGTGTGACTGCCAAGGGAACTCAGGCTGTGACCCAGAGGAAGTGCAGCTGTTCTCCACACCCGCTGCCCAGTGGGATCCCCAGGGGAGCTTTTACAAATGCTGGTGTCCTGGAGCCCGCCCCAGAGATTTCTCTCGGTTCAGGCAGAGCTGGCCTGATATTGGCCTTTCATTCCCTGGTGTTTCTAATACGCTGCCAGGGCCTATGATCCTCTGAGGTTGAGAAACAGGGTCTGGGGAGTGGGGGTGATGCCCCGTTCCCCAGCCTCTGGCCCCCTGCCTGGGCCTCTGGCCCCATGGGGAGAGGAGGGAGGTCAGCCAGCCAGCAGCGTGGGGCAGGAAGTAGGAGGATGGAGGACAGAGAGCGTCAGAGCTGCAGGCTTTCCCTCAGCCATTAAAGTTTATCGTTGCCATGGACAGTGATTGAAAAAGGCTTTTTGCAGGACTGAAATGTGAGCAATGAAACTTGCCAGTTGATACTGACACAGGGCACTTATCTCATAAAAATATCCTCCGTGTCAAAAGGTTTCAGTAAATGTGCCTGGAAGTATTAGCAGTCATTTCTGCCAGCCTCTGGCTCCCCTGGGGCCTGCATGAGGAGCTGTAAAAGGGGGCTCTTAGTTCCTAGGAAAGAGGAGGGAGGAGGGAAGGGAGGAAGAAGAAGGGGAGGAGGAGCTCAGTCCCGGCCTGCTGTTAAGGGGGATGGGTGGGTTCCTTAACACAGCATCCCACAGTTTCAGTGGGTTACATTCCTGTGATCTCTTTGGCTGTTCCCTGTGACCCAACCAGGGAAGGAAGTTACCTCGAAGGACACTGAGGCTCAGAGAGGTCGTGTGACTTACCCAGGGTCACACAGCTAGTAAGGGGCAGAGTCGGGATGAGCACCAAAACCATCCTCTTTCAGGACCCCCAGAGTCTGGGTGAGTTCTCACTCTGGGAGCTGGATCACTGCCAGAGGCCCAGGCTGATCTGGGACAGGCCTCTGCCTTTGGTGCTGTGTCTGCTCCAGTGCCTGGGGCATGGTTGAGGCCGAGGAGAGATTTCCTGCCTGCATCTGGAAGCCTGTTGGTGGGAACATGGGTTTTCAAGTCAGGCTCAGGCTCCCGTAGCCCTAGTCTTGCACTCGCGATGCAACAGAGAGCTGACTACATGGTAGGTGCTTGTGAGTTGGGGGCTGGCTGCCTCCCTGAGGTCCCCGGGGACTGCTGAAGGTGTGGGCTACACCACCACCCGTACCACCCCAAGTTTCTATGCAGGCACTCAATACACCCAGCTCACTTGCCCCCTGCCCTTTGCTGGGCTACGGTGACCTACTGAGCTCCCTGTTGGCCTGCGCAGAGCCCGGTCTCCCCATCTCCCACTCCTCCACACTCTATACACTCGCCTTGTACAGCTGGTCCTCACTCCGGGTGCCGGTCCTCAGGCAGTGTCCCCCAGATCACAGCCTCCCCTTAAGGGCTGTCCCCAGCTCTGGTCTCATTTGTACTACTGGTCCCTGGGTGTGGCCGGCTGAGGTTCCACGGTATCTCAAACTCAGCAGGTCAGAAACCACCCACTTTCGGGTCCTCCAAACAGCCTTTGAGTCCTGGGTCCCCTCTCCTAGTTGGGGACACCACCATCCACTTCAACCCCAAGTTAGCCCCCTACCTGGGATGCCTTGACCTGACCGGCTTCTCTCCTCATTCATCCCACATCAGCTCGGCACCAAGTGCCACGGGCCCTACAGCTCGCATGGATCATGACGCATTCTGTCTCTGCCACCACCACCCAGGGAGGCCCCTCCCCTCGCCCCACTGCAGCATCGTCCGCACACCTCACCCGCTGTGCCCTGGGTGGGAAATGCAGACCTGATCCTGTTGCTCCCTTGCCTACAACCTCCTCGTGTCTCCCCATTACCAACAGGCTAAATGTCTGTTATCTTTGATGTGTAAGAAGGGACACCCTCTGGCCCCACTCTTCACTGCTACCCCACCATGTGCTGTGACAACACAGAGCACTCCCACTGTTTCTCTTTTTAAATTGAAGTACAGTTGACGTGCAACATTATGTCAGTTTTAGGCAGGCAGTGAAGTGATTTGACAATTACATATGTTACAAACTGCTTGCCACAGTTAAGTGTCGTCACCGTCTGTCTCCATAGGACATTGGGAGAATAGTGTTGCTTCTGTCCCCCTATGCTGTACTTTTCATTCCCGTGACCTATTTAATTTTATAACTAGTGGTTTGTACTTCTTGATCCCCTTCACTTATCTGGCCTGTCACCCCATCATTCTCCCCTCTGGCAAGCTCCTATGCCTTCCTGGTCCTCTCCTCTGCTCGCCTGTCACCTGTCAACCTGGGTGTCTCCTGCTGGCTGAGAGATCCTTGAGACAGGGACAGGATATTTTCCTTCCTGCATCTCCAGGGCAGAGCCTGGGCCCAGGCCCTGAACACATAGGCTGTAGTATGGAGAAGACAGAACTGGGGGCTTCGTGACCCCTGACCCCTCTGAGCAGAGGGAGCCCCATGGCATAGACTCGCATAGAACCATGGAGAGTGTGTTTTCTACAGTTCGGGAATTCTGCTTCTCCATGTTTCCAGCCAGCCACACTGTAATAAGAAAACAGTCATCACGGATGGACAGGCCAGGAAGGTGGTTAAGCCTCAGGCTCTAGAATCACAGACGAGAGTTCAAATCCTTCCCTGCCGGTTAGTTGCTGTATGATCTTGGATGAGTTATATACACATCGAGCCTCAGTGTCCTCATCTGTAGAACAAGGTCATGATAGGGATGCCTTCACCCAGCCATACGGTTGATGTGAAGAGCAAATAAATATGAACATCAAGTGTGCAGAATTATGCCTGGCACAAGCATTCAAAAAATGTCATTTTAAGTCATTTTGTAGATGCTCTTTTTCTTCTGTCTTCCAAATTTTTGTTTAAACTCTAGTTTGTCAACGTATAGTGTAACGTTGCTTTCGGGAATAGAATTTAGTGATTCTTTCCTTACATATAACACGCTGTGTTCATCCCAACAAGTGTCCCCATTAATCCCCATCACTCATCTAACCCATCCCCCACCCACCTCCCTCCATCACCCCTCAGATTGTTCTCTGTCCGTAAAAGTCTCTTGCCTCCCTCTCTCTCCTCCTTTTATCCCCTTCCCACATAGTTACCTATATTGTCTCCTAAATTCCACATATGAGTAAAATTATATGGATATTTATCTTTCTCTGCCTACTTATTCCATTTACTTATTTCATTTAGCCTAATACACTCTAGCTTCCACCACATCATTGCAAATAGCAAGATTTTATTCTTTTTGATGGCCAAGTAGTATTCCATTGTATATATATATACCATATTTTCTTTATCCATTCAGCCATCAATGGGCCTTTGGGCTTTTTCCATGGTTTGGAGCTGGTAATCCTGTATAAACATCAGGGTGCATGTCCCCCTTTGAATCTGTATTTTTGTATCTTTTGGGTAAATACCTAGTAGTACAATTGCTGGGTCATAAGGTAGTTCTATTTTTAACTTTTTTGAGGAAGTTCCAGACCGTTTTCCAGAGCAGCTGCACCAGTTTGCATTCCCACCAACAGTGTAAAAGTGTTTCCCATTCAATAGATATTCTTAAGGAGTGCCTGGATGGCTCAGTTGGAAGAGCACACGATTCTTGATCTCAGGTTTGTGAGTTCGAGCCCTACGTTGGGTGTAGAGATGACTTAAATAGATAAACTTAAAAAAAAAAAAATACTCTCGCCGGGGCATTTGCATGGCTCAGTGGGTCGAGCATCTGCCTTTGGCTCAGTCACAATCCCAGGATTCTGGGGCTCGCTGCTCATCAGAGAATCGGCTTCTCCCTCTGCCCCTCCCCCCACTCATGCCCACTTGCTCTATCTCTTAAATAAATACATAAAAATCTTTTAAAGAAATGCTCTTGAGTTCTTACCATTGGGCTGCTGAGCATTAAAAATAATATTATTACTAGCATGAACAATATGGACAAGAAGGCACAATCCTCTCACGACTGTTTAATGCCCCTTTTTCATATTCTTGGGGTGGGAGGTAGCCAGATGGCTGGCTCATATTCAAGTGGGATGCTGCACAGGGCATTAAACCTGCCCCACGGCCCAATGAGGTGGGCATAGACCAGCCACAGCGGGACTTCGATGATCCAGTGGTGATAAGCCATGCTGTTCAGGCTCTGATCTGTCCCCTCAGCTTTGGCTTGGCTTCAGCCAGAGCAGGCCTGGGCATGGAAGCAGGGGTACCCAGGACCAACCAGAATGTGGAGCATGGCCATGGGGTCCAGGGTGACTCGTCCCTGCGCACTTGGGTAGAATAAGGAAGTGCCATTCCAAATTCCTTCTGGTGGGCAGCGCTGTGGGAACCCCTTTCTAGCGCTCTTGCGTGTCAGGGCCCATGTCCTTGGAGCATGTGGTCTGCCCTCCCCTGTAGGCTCATGCTCTGTAGTTAGTTCACCCAGAGTCCCTCCCAGAACCCAGAAAGAGAAAGGAAGCCAGGGCACTGGGTTCAGACTCTGCGTGTTCCAGAACTGTGGGGCAGAAGGGCCCTATGGCCCATCTAGAATGCAGAAGAAGGCACTATTTCTGCTTGCAAGGAGGCTTGATGGCTCTGCCACTGAGATCTGGCCCCAACCCGTCCCCACCCGTAGGCCATGCTTGGCATCTTCCCTGAAGCTGTGGTTAGGGGGAAACCAATGTTATGGGAACAGCTCCTGGCTCTGGCTAGTGTCTCTCCAGCCCGGAGGCAGATTCAGGGTGGGTGGCTTGGTTTGGGAATCTTCTTTGGCCCAGAAAGGAAGGGGAATCAGTTACTGGATAGGGCACTGCATGGCTTATGGCCGGTGGGGCAGACTGTCTGCAGAGGCGAGGTGCAGGTGGACAGGGGTTTCAGATGTGCATCCAAATTCCCCTACCCCTCTGCCCTTACGGTGTGTCTCTGACCCATTGTGGGGAATTGGGGTGCACTATTGTCTGTGGCTTTTGCTAAAGATCTAATCCCCAAGAGAGTGGCTGCAAGGCTTCCCCAGCTCTGGGAAGCCAGAGAATTGTGGCATGGTCCCTATCATCCCTTCTTGGGAATAAATGCAACCTCCGCCTTTTCACCCACCAGGCAGATCACCTGGAGGCACCTAGCCCAGCTGGGCCCTGCTGGCCTCTTCCCAAATGTGGCCCTACCATCCCCCACTTGAAGCTCTGTTCCCCCTCCCCAGCTACCCTTCCAGGGCTCACTCCCTCCAGCCAGTCTGTCCCCACCACATGCAGCTCCCTCTGTTTCTGTGAATTGTCCCTTCCAAAGTGTCATCTGGAGGGAAAAAGTATGAACAACTCAGGGGCCCTAGAGAAGAGGCATGGATGTACAGTCCCACATCTGGGAATTGGATGCTCAGAGGCATACAAAGACAAACCTCTATTTATGGCGGGTCTGCTATTAGATTGAGCATGCCACCCCATTTAAACCCATTTCACACTTGGGGATCCCCACTCATCCCAGGCCACCATGAGGTCCCGCAACCCTGTGAAGGACAGGTGACTTTAATGACAGCAACTTCTCCACATGGGGCATGCAGAGGGTGTTCACGTGCACTCATCTAGACCTCTGTGGGTCTGCCCATCCCATTGCCCTCTGGGTCTGCTCAGGACCACTAAGGATAGCTACAGCTTTCCTACAATGGAGTTGCTCCTGCTCCCCTGTCCCAATCTTGACCCCCTCTGGGGCATCTGGTCACACCTGCCAGTGGGCATCTACCCATCCCAGGAGTCCGTCATGCTAACATGCAGCTTGGGGGTCCCCCAGTGGCCAGACGCCCAAGGCCAGATGACTGCGGGGCCCTCAGCCACCCATCCCTCTGCAGGGCTTGCTGGGGCTCCTCATCCTAATCAAGGGCATGTTTTAATTTATGCAAATGGGGGAGGGTTGGTAGCAGGGAGTCGCAGACATCCATCACCCCGTTTCCCGGCACCAGTCATTCATCAGCCGGCCTTAAAGATAATACACTTTTTGTTTAAGGCAATTACTTAATCTTGACAAACTCGTGTGTTAAGCAGGGCTATTAGTGGGGCCCGTCATTAATCAGTACAAAACCAGGTGGGTGCTTTTTCTGAACTGCCATCGCTCTTGGGGACACAGGGTGGGCCCTTTGCCATCCTGACTGCCCTAATTACACAAGCAGCATGCTAATGATGAGCGCGGTGTGTGTTGTTGTGGGGGGGCGGCGCTGATCTACAGGCAGGAGTGGGGCCCATTTTTAACGCCAGTCAGCAGGTTTTCCAAACCAGGCAGAATGACCCATGGGGGTTATTAGCAGGGACCGGGAGCACAGCTGGGGAAAACAGATAACCCCCTCCCGCAGGTCCCTCCCCAACTTGCCTCCAACTTTACGGATCCCTGGGCAGCACTTAAAAGCTGCGACGTGAAATAACCCTTCTGTTTGGGGGACTGCCTTAATTTCTGGAAAGGTCTCAACCAAGGTGGAAATGCCAAGTGCAGCCATGTGTCTCCTGGAATTTGTTGGCGCTGGGACTTCTTACCCTGTCCCGTGTTATTCTCCCTCGTTAATCACACACCCGTGGCTCCGACCTCTCTGAAGCCCACTCCCAGGCTGCCTTGCAGAGGGTCAGGGCGGGGTGGGGGCGGGGGCGGGGGCGGTGGCGCTGGGCTCCCAGGACAGGGCCCCGGCCTCCTCCTTGGCTTCCCATCCTATCTTCATCATTCTAAAGGAGCTCTCACTGCCCTGCTCCACCTGTAGAAACATGTCTGGAATTCCCGTGGGTGTCTGGGAGGCCCGGCTCTGACACTGACGAGCCGCATGACTATCCCCGGCCGGTTCATGGAACTTATGTGCCTCAGTTTCCTCATCTGCAAAATGGGGATCTTCATCATGATGACACATTTCTCCGCAAGTGCTATGAGGCTTAAATCACTCGCCCAGGAAAGCTCCAGCTTGCGGGAAGGCTGATGACTTTGCTGGGAGAAGCACTTCTGTTGGAAGTCTCTGAGGAGGGTCCCAGCTGCTGAGCTGAATCCTCTTTGTACATCTGTGTGCGAAGACTGCTCTAATACCCCTCGTGCACTAGGGCTTTCCCTGCTAGGTCCTAAGTGACTTTATACAGAATGTGGGCAGCTCCTAGCCACCCCGATAGCCACAGGGTCTCTTTTCCAGCAGTCTAAGGATTCACCCACTTAGGCATTCATGCTCACTCGGCACATATTCCTAACTCCCGCCATGTGAGCACTGGACTCTGGCTTGGGAGAAACTGTTTAGAGGGTACATCTCCTGCCTAATTTGGAGAGGGGGCCGAGGAAAAGTCCGGGAACTATCACAGACTAGGTCAGCACGGTAAGAAGGAGGGAGAGCTAGCGGCAGAGCAGCTTTCCAGGCAGGGTGAGGGCTGGCAGTGGGCTGGGAGGTGTGAAACAGTGGGAGCTTTTGCTGTCAGTCTGATGGGGGGGGGCAGTCTGCGGGCAGGATCAGGAGAGTGCTAGAGCCGCCTGGGCTTTGCACTCCATTCTGCAGGCCACGGGAGGAGCTGGGGGCCGCCTGTCAAGCAGTCGAATCCCTTCTCTGGGTCCCTGTTGCTGGGCTGGAATTGGACCCATGGAGCAGGGTCGTTGCCCTCAGCACCTTGCATGGGATGAGTGGGTCAGGCTGCTTGGTTTGTGGAAGGACAGCCCTGCTTTTCTCCTGCCCTGAGACACATTGTGTGTGGGAGTTTGCCCCTACATTTTAAACCCTGTTTATTTTAAAGGAAGTAGGCTCCATCTGCTTTTAATTCACACACTTAGCTCATCAAAATATTGTTTTGCAAGAGGTTTTTTTGATGTCCAGGAAGCCTTTGGAGTTTTTTCCCCCTCTCTCTCCCTTGTCTGCCTTACATCTTACTCTAGGAAATAAGATTCTAGGCCCTGCTCAGGGCCAGCAGGGTAGGTCATGGGACTGTGTTTTCTGTGCCTCAATTTCTCCACCAGAATAATAAGGAGAAATGGGCTTTTCCCAGGGGTTCTGTGCACTGTCCTCCAGTCCCGCCAGGTGGATCTCCAGTGTCCCCAGTTAAGGGAACTGCCGTTTCTGGCAGCAGGAGTGGGCAGCCATAGGCTGGCGTGTGGGGAGCGGTGGGGGGAATGGCTTGGGCTGGAACCACTCTTGAGTCAGCTGGGTCTAGAATTGTGTGGAGCCAGTGCTGCCCAGGGAGCCAGGCTTCTGCGAGTCTTACGTGGCTTGGCTCCTATCTCCCCAGGGCCCTGCCCTGCCTGACACCCTGCATGCACTTTGCTTCCTGGGGGGCTCTCTTATTTGTCAGAAGGTCTTCGGAGCCCACACACCCACTGCTTTGTCCGAGGACGCCTGCCCAAGCCTGCAGGGAAGGCCGTGGGCAGCGATCCAGGGGGCAGAATTCAGAGTGGGGCTGCTGCCCTGCTCGCTTCTGCCCTCATGGGTCAAGGGCATGGAAGGACAACCCTGGGAGCCCTTGTCAGTTAAATGGATGGAAGAAAGGGAGTGAAGGAAGGGAGGAAGAAGGGGAGGAAAGGGAAAAGGAAGGGAGGAGGGAGGGAGGAGGAGAACTGTTACTGGTTATTTAAACGATCAAATAGAAGTTTTACAGGGAGTTCAGATTCAGAAGGGAGGAAGGGCTTTGGGAAAGATGCTCTTCACCGTATTTTAAATATCAGTAAGATTTTTATCAACTTAGACTAGCATTCTATGGAAACAGTGCAAGTGTAACTGTGATAAGGCAACCACCAGGCACATGGGGCTGCTGGACACTTCAAATGTGGCTGGTTCGAATTGAGACACGCTACAGTTGCAAACTTCACAATCAATTCTGAAGAAATCGATATTTAAAAAAGGAATGTCAGACATCTTGTGAATAATTTTATATTGGTTATATGTATGTCAACAGGATAATATTTTTTATATCCTGGGTCAATGAAACTGGGTGATTAAAAATATTACCTGCCTTTTTTAGGCTTTTTTTCTTTCATGTGGCTCCTGGTAAACGGGAAATACCGTGACGTGCCCTGTGGCGTTATGTCTACTGGGCAGAACTGTATTTGAAGGGAGGGGGCACTTAGAGAAGAAACCAGCGGTAGCGATTTTCTCAAAGAAAAGAATCCCCTTGAGTAACCTATAATCAATGGGACCGTTCTGACAAGGGGCTCCCAAGAAGTGGTCCTTAAGAGACCTGCTTTGGGGAAGCATTGGTAATTGGTAATTGGTGAATGCAGAGAAGGAAATAAGACTAGCCCACGTGCTGGAGGGGCTTGACCACTCTGCTTGCTGCAGTTTCTGTTTCTTGGTTTTGAATCTCATGGACTGGCTTTGGCGAGTTCCAAGTCAGAGCACTCTGCAGAAAGAGGTGTCCTAGCCAGCCCGGGAAAGCGTCACCAGTGCCCAGGGAAGACTGAGTGCCAAGGTCCCTTGAGAACCACGGTGGAAGGACCACGGGCTCTCATGGTGCTCTTGGGAGCACGAGAAGCACCGGGCAGGGGAAACCTTTTGCAAGAGCTCTCCAGGAAAGGGACCAGATGCTGGTGAAGGAGGCAAATGACCACCCCCCATGACCAATGGGCTTTTTAGACAATAATGGGTGCAAGTTGGCAGGGGAGTCTGTGAAGTGTGATGGGACACAGGAGGGTGTCCTTGCAGGTAAAGCTTCACGGTGCTGGGTTCCCACTGGAGTGCTGACATCCGGCCCAAGACACAGGCACCAGCTGGTGGGTCACTCGCTCCCCAAGCCCCTGGGCTCGATCCGTGCTTTCGGCAGGGTCTTTTGCAGGTCTTCATGGAAGACTCTCAGAATCATGGTCTTCCGGCACCCAAATCTAATATAGATTTTAGGGTCTTGCCTACTACTTTCTTTGGAAGAGATCCTGTGGCCAGGACTGTTTTCAAGCTTAATCAGGCTTGACCTTATCTGAGGTCTGTTTTGGTTCTAAGACTCTCTAGTGGGACACCCCACTCATGTACCCCGACAGGTAGACGATCCGTCCCATCTGCTGCCATGGCAGGGGTTTCCCCGGCACCCCTGACTAAAAGGGCGGGAGGTCCGTGGAGATGGCCCCATGCTCTGGACTCATGGTATTTCGTTCCTGCCTTTCAGCCTCCCTCGGGCGGGGGTCCCATCACTACCCTTGTTGTACCGATGAGTAAATCGAGGCGCGGGAAGGTTAAGTGGGAATCAGCAGTGGGATCAGGCTTGGCCTCTGTGTCGGCTGCAGCCTGTGGCTCATGCGGCCCATCTTACCACCACCATCCAGGGAGTCTCGGTCAGGGCAAGTGGCTCTCCTAAGAGTACCATGCACTGAAGGGCTTCAACCACAGACTTTAAGTTCTCTGGGAAGTCTGAGATCGTGGCGTTTGGTGTGTGGCAATGTCCCCCTTCCTGGTTTGTGTAGATGGCCTTCTTCTAGCTGTGCCCTCACAGGGCCAAGGCCTGAGGGACCCAGGGTCCCTTTTATGAGGGCACTGATCCCATTCATGAGGGCTCCACCTCCTGACCTCCCATAAGTCCCATCTCCAAACCATCACAACCCACATTAGAATTTCAACCTTTGAATTGGGGCGGGGATGGGGGGGAGCATTAAACATTCAGTCTGCAGCCGAGAGGGACAGACCCCAGAACAACCCGTGCCTCTGGGGTGGGCAGTGTGCCTGGGTGGCTCCAGCCAGGGCCCTGATCCCGGCGAGCTCCCTGTGGGGGCAAGTCCTGCCGGACCCCAGCCAGCTAGGGGTGTTGGAATTTCCTGTCTCCTTTGAGCTCCTCCCGTCCCTCTCCCCCCAAGTGAGACAAACGCTTTGTAATTGCATGCTGCGGAGTGCCATTCAGGATATTATTATTGTTATTTAGTACTTCCTGTAGAGTGGGGCCTGGGCATCAGGAGGGGACTCTGGAGCAGCCTGTCCCTGGGCTTATTATGGGGAAGAATAGTGTCATTTGCATAAATTCCGGAAGTGGACTTGCCTGGCTGCTGGGAATGAGGCTTTCCTGGACTCCTTTCCAGTTTCTTACCCCCAGCCCTGATGCTTTGGCCACTGCTTCATTCCCGCTGGGAGAGGACTTGGCCATCTGAGTCTGCAGATCCGAGGCGCTGGCCTATGAAACTGTCCAAGTTTCCAAGCGAACTGAGGCCACTGCAAGAGAAGGGAGGAATGCTCATGTACCGTCTCCGGTGGCTTCCCCCAGCCCTGGCACACCCATCACGCCTTTCCTCATGGTGCTCAAGCCCGTTGCCACTGCCACTGGCAAATGGGCTGGCATGGTGGTTACTAGGATTTGATCATCACACCCAAGGCTGTGTTAGTCATCAATCATGTTGAGCTTCTCCGGGTCACCAGCTAGTACAATGCAGGATAGACATGAATACAAGAAACCATCACCTCTTACTTCCCAATGCCGCTGGGAACTCCAGAAGTATAAAAAGTCAAGGCTGGCCAGTGGTTTTGCAAGTGTGGTCCTTGAGAAGTTGTGTGAGCATCACCTGGGCGCTTGGGATAAGTGTAGATTCTTGGGTCCTGAGCCCAGAGCTCTGGGGAGGGAGCCCAGCAACGGTGTTTGACCAAACCCTACCAGTGATTCTTGGGTCTGAGAAGCACTGAAGTTGGTATCTAGTAGGTGTTCTGTAGTGGGCCTCATGTTAGGTGTAACACATCATTTAGTCTCCAGGAGGACTCTAGAAAGAGGCATTCCTAATCCTGGGTATATAGGAGAGGTGACACAACTTGACCAGGAGTCACATTCTGCACAGCTCTGTGCCTGGGTACGACTGAGTCTGGATTCCATCCACACCACCTCTGAGCCTAAAGAACCAGTCATCCTCCCCCTTCCTTCCAGCTCCCCCAGTCTTGACTGTGAAGGCTCAGCTCTAAAACCACCTCTTCCAGGGAGGCTGCCTGGCTGCTCTGGGTGCTGCAGACATCTCCCTTCTCTGACTTTGAGGTTGTTCTGGCATTCTGGAGCCTGCTGAATCACAGAGAGTCGAGCCTTCAGGTTTGTACACAGGCTCTGTGTGCTGGGATTGTGCTGCTGACACTACCCCCACATTGACTTTGTGGGGGAAGCCTTAAGAGGGCGTGTGGGCTGAGAGAGTTCCCTCCATCCTTTCGGCAGTGTAGGCCAGGGGTTGAGAGCTCTGCCCTGGGTGGTGGGCAGCTTCCCTTTGGATCCTGGAGAAGGCTGAAGAGCTGGACCTGATGGGGCCCGAAGCCTGTGCCGGTCAAGGCCACATCAGAGAGGGTCTGTGTGTCTGAGCTGCATGGTGTCCCGAGGCCAGACCATGCAGTTAAGAGAAGGATCATGCCATCTCTTCTTTGGAGCTGGTGCTATCATTTATGGTATCTTCTGGGAAGCCTTTAGCTCCAGAATCCCTGAGAAGTGGGTCGGGGATCTCCATGGGAACAGGCAAGAATGCAGAGCCCTGCCCTGTGGGATTTGTAATGAGCTCACCTTCAACGGCTAAAATGTAGACTGTAGCCATGCAGGCAACCCGCTAGCGTCCAGCAACCATCTAATGGGTAGCTAATCATCTGGGACCAGCCTTACAGACAACGAGGGTGCCAATCATTGTCCCTTCCCCACCCAATTAACATTTTTCATTTTGTAGCACATTTTCGCATTTCTGTTTGTAGAAGGGTTAAGCAGTTCAACTGACCAAGTTAGGTCTTCAGGGTGGAACCCAGAGTAGCATCCTCTCTCTATTGGGCTGGGAGATGTTTCCCCAAAGCGCCCTTGTCCAGACCATCAAAGCCCATTGCTTCCTAGTGGGGGAGAGCTAAGTTTGCTTTAAGGAAATGGCATCGTACAAGGGCTCCCATCCTCGGAACCGCCGCCCTCCTGTACCTGGGACATGTCAACTGCCTGGGATGTGATCACACCCACTTCTGGCTTGGGCTTCCCAGGGGCTGACTTACTGCTGCAGGGCAGGGTGCTGGGGTTCATGGCAGGTGAGGAGGGGAAAACTTTTTTTAAAAACCCACCTTTAAAACAAATTTCCCAGTGTTGTTTACTGAAGCCATCAGGGCCCCTGCAGGCCCCTGACCTGATTTTGGTCAGCACAGACATGAGGGACAGAATGGCGGGAAACAGTTGGGTTGGGAGCAGCTAGTCTGAGGCTCGAGCAGATGGACCACGGGGGGAATGGGGGTGCGGTCAGCAGCGATCCATTGGCGGAACACCTTTTTGGCAATGCTCCCGAGCCTGCAACCCATCCTCTCTGCCCGCCCCCACTCCATCACACAGGGAGTCAGGGTGCACCAAGTCCTGTGGTGAGCACATCAAGTGGCAGAGGCCCCAACGAGGGCCTGCCTGATGCATCTCGGCATCCCTTACAGCAGGAAGTAGGGCCCTTTTCTCATTTCCCCTGACACTCACAGCCTCAGGGGAGTGCCGCTCACTGGTATTTTGCTCTGTGCTAGACATTGCAAACATACAGCGAGGGTCGGTGTTGTTCCCATTTTACAGATGAAGAGATGAAAGCCCAGAGTGCCTGTCACTTGTTAGCGATGACAAAACCAGGGTTCACATCCAAGTCTGTCGGGATTTATGGCTCACATGCTTCCTACCCCATCCCAAGCTCCATAGACCATGGGGACGTGTCATTCCCCTTAAGACTGTCGTTTGACTAATGGTAGCTCAGGAAGAATCTGGATTTCAATCTAACAGTAAAGTATACGGTACTGGTCTTCAAGCCTGCTCACGTGCCCATTTCTCCTTCCTCCATGTGCGCACCTTCCTTCTCCAAAGATACAGGTGTCTCCGTCTGCCTGGTCCCTCTGCTAAGGGGAAGGTGACCTGGTGGGTCAGCTGCACTTCAGTGTGAATTTGTTTCCGTGACTTTCCCAAGGTCCGTTTGCTTTTAAGGAGACAAATGAAACTGCTGCACTGGATATTACTTACGAGGCAGGAAATGGTAAGGGACAGGAACATGTTGCGTTAGTCTTTAAGCGGGAATCCCAAGGAGAGTCCCCCATACTGTAAGAGAAACTGGAGGCCAGAGAGCGCTTTCCTGACCCCGGAAAGGCAGGCCAAATCCGAAGGCCTCTGTTGCAGCTTATCAGAGGCTGCCTGGAGCCCATCAGGGTGTCTGAGGCACCACAGCACTGGTCACCCTGGCGACTGTGGGGCATGGGCCGGCTGCCCAACAAGGGTATGGGGGTTCACACCTTGCCCTGACCCCTGACCTCCCTCCCAGGGTCCCCGGACCGCACTAACGTGCGTTTCCACCTCCCTGTAACTCAGAGCCGCACTGTGCTAAGACCACGCCTCCTTCCGGAAACACCTGCGGGCATCTCCCCTCAGTCAGCGCCGGGCAATGCAGCCCTTTGCTCAGAAACACTTTGCTTCTCTGGTCCTGCAGGTGGAGCATACCAGTGCACGTGCTCCAAGCTAATTCCCTCCTGTGGTCTTAATGGAGATGACCACGGTCAGGGAAGACCATGCTAATCTCTAGGGAGCGGACAGCCCGGGGGCCGGCCCCTGACGCATCCAGTCTGTTCCGGAAGATGGCTGCTTTCACGTCGCCAGCCCCTCCGGCTCTGGGCCAGCCTCTCCAACCCTCCCTGAGTTCAGTCCTCGGGGCAGCGCCCCTGCGTTGTAGCAACACATGACTTCATCCGAGGAGAATTCCTCCGGCTGCTGACGCGGCTGCCCAGTCATGTTTCCATGACCCAATTCTCCCAATTCCGTGTCTGAACCCTCTGCTGACCCCGCCCCAGCATCTCTGGCAGAAATTCACCGGAGTCACTATGAATGGGACATGAACTAGACCCGGGCTTCCGGGGAGGGTCCTCTGGGCCTCCTCACTCCCGACGTGAGATCAGGGACACTGCGGAGGCCAGAAAACCCTCACCCCTGGGACCACCGGCCAAGCAACATCTGGCTTTTAAGCCCTAGCAAAGAAAGATTCTGGGTTTAAAAATAAAAGTCAAGGCCCCACCATCCTCAGCTTCCCAGACCCGTCCTCCTTCTGTGTAGCATCAAAAACAAATGTGCATTTTCTTCAGAGGGGCAGGGGTGATGCATAGAAAATTTCCAGCTTCGAGTTTCTTCCCCAGAAACTTAAAAAGAGAGCCATTTCTTTGAAATGACATGTGGGATGTGTGTGTGTGTGTGTTCCCCCCCCCCCCCCCCCCCCCCCGCCGCCGGAAGAACATAATTTAGTTTGGATTTTTTTTTTTAACTTAAAAAAAGAGCCCACAATGAAAACAATGTGTGGAAGGATCTCATTCAATATGTCACTTGAAGGCAGCTCTTGTTCCTGACGTATATCTTCATGTTCCTTGGGTGCTGCTGATGGCCTCTAGACGGAATAACTTCTTGCAAGAGCCCAAAGGGGAATTTTCTCCTCCCGCAGCCGGGCAGAAGGGCTCTGAGCAAAGCATTCAATTCTGAATGAGAGGCACTTGGGGACAGGCCATGCCGGTCTGAAAGGGTCCTGAGACCTCAGATGGGCCAGATCAACCTTCAACCCTTGGATGGCCTTAAGTGCCCAGTTCACCCCAGAGACAGCTGGTTGGTGCTCAGTCCCCAGAGGCTGGTGGACTGAGCACATCTGGAAGGTCACTGGTCCTTAGTCATGGGTTGTATGGATAGGGCCATAGCAATGCAACAGTGTCTGGACCCTAAACTCCTATGCCCTGCTCAGGGATCCCTCCTACAACCTCAGCGTGTTCCTGGCTGGGACAAGCATGGCTCTTTCTCCAGGGAACAGGTGACCATTCACAAACAGCAGGACTGTCCTGGCAGGAATCCGCATTGTACAGATGTGTAAGATAAGGCCCAGAGAGGAGACACGATTTCCTCAATGTCCCACGGCCTGCTGCCCAGAATTAAGGGAAAGCCACTTCCCCTGGTAATCTCCACAGCCTGCACCCCAGCCGTCCAGCAGAAAGTGGGGGTGCAGCCTTAACTGGGGAGAGCATCTCTCTCTCTCACACACACACACACACGTACACACACACCGCACATGCACAGCCACTGGCTTCAGCCCTGGTATCCCCAGCATTTCATAGTTGCCTGGTAAACAACCATGAGCCCTCCATTCCTGCAGATTTTATAGCTCTTGAGACCTGGGGGAAGTTGCATTAACCCCAAGAAGAGCACTTTTAGCTAGTGAGGTCAAGGGCAAGGTCTGCGCTCCAAGGGCATTAGGGGACTGCCTTCTGCTTCTGCAGGAGGCAAGAGGAGGGAAGAAAAGCTCACCTGTGTGCTGGGGGACGGCCAGTGGGAGGACCAGGAATCCTGGAGTGAAAGCCACCTGGGCTGCCACAAAGAGCCAGGAGTGGATATTGGCAAAGCATCAAGAGCAGGGCCCAGTGCTGCATGAGCATTTTTTGTTAAATAGAATACATACTCCAGGTGGGACCAGAAGGACCCCAGGGATCACCCTTGTACCCACAGACTGCTCCTGAGGATTCATTTTGGCTGGGCAGAGGGAAAAACCCATGACCAGCTGTCCTACACCTTGGACTCCCTTGCAGGTTCGCTTGTCTTTTCAGCTTTGTGACTTTGGCCTGAAATCACCCATAGAGCCTCCACTTCCTCATCTGTGAAATGGGCCCAGGAACACCTACCTTGGCTGCCTCAGAGGGGCTTTGGGGTATGCAGGAAAACATTCAGAAACACACAAATCACACTATTTTTTTTTTTTCAAATTAACAATACTATAATCTGGTCTGCCTTGCCACATAAAAAAAAAAAAAAAAAAAAATCCCCAAAAGCCCTTTCCTAAACATCTGGGGAGCTGGACATGGCTTCCCTGCTGATTCTCCTGGGGGTTCAGGGAAGGCTAGCTTGACCCAATCCATGTTCTCAGTACCCATGAAAGGTGCCAGTTTTGTGGAACTATGAAGATAAATCTGAGTATGTAGAAATTAAGGTTACAATTTCAGGGGGAAAGTTTTCTTTGAAGAATTCCTGGTGTTCGGGGCCCCTGGCTGGCTGGGTCAGTGGAGCGTGTGACTCTTGATCTTGGGGTTGGAAGTTTGAGCCCCACATTGGGTGTGGAGATTACTTAAAAATGAAAAGATCTTTTCTTTTCTTTTTTTTTTCTTTTAATAGAGGGAGTGTGCCCAAGTGGGAGTGGGGAGGGGCCGAGGGAAAGAGAGAACCTTAAGCAGACTCCACACACAGCATGGAGCCCAATGAGGGGCTGCATCTCACAATCCTGAGATCACAACCTGAGATGAAATGGAGATTTGGAGGCTTAACCCAATGAGCCACCCAGGTGCCCCTAAATTTTTGAAAATCTTAAAAAAAAAACCATGGACTTCAACCCAAGTGTCTGTTGACGAGTAGATGGATAACCAGACAAAGATCCACACAGCAGACTATCATTCAGCCTTAAAAAGGAACTTCTGACCCGTACTATACCAGATGAACCTTGAGGACATCATGCTAAGTGACATGAGCTAGACAGAAAAGGAAAAATACCATACGATTCCACTCATATGAGGTATGTAGAATAGATTCATGCGATAGAAAGGCAGGTGGTGCTTGTGGGGAGCCAGGGGAGAGCAGGAATGGGGAGTTTGTGTTTAATGGGGACAGAGTCTCAGTCGGGAAGATGGAAAATACTGCAAATGGATGGTGGCGGCCCCCTGATTAGAATGTATTAATGCCACTTGTGCTCGCTTCGGCAGCACATATACTAATGCCACTGAGCTGTGCACTTAAAAATGGTTCATATGGTAAATTTTATGTTGTATATATTTGACCACAATAAAAAAAAAGAATTCATAGGGCTTATAGGACAGTCCCAGGATCTGTCTGCATGGAAACGGGTAGCAGAATGATGTTTTTACATCCCTTACAGTAGGCTGGGCCGGCTGCTGACCTGTACGCAAAGGAAACAAACCCATCCCCATCTCTTGCAAGGATTCTGCAATTCAGACTCCACAAACCCGCCTGCTGGCCCAGGACCTTCAGTCGAACTAAGAGTTGACTGAGAAATCTCCACTTCTTAGCCCTTTTCCCGGTCTGACTACTTTTTAGAGGCTTGCTTTCCTAAAGCCTATAATTATGTTTGCCTCCAGGGGACCCAGGAATTTTTTTTTTTTTTTTAAATAAGCAAAGAGCATCCTACAATTATCACAATGATTTGTTGAGGGCAGGCCAAGTGCAGAGGGGAGGCTGACCCAACTGTGGAAGCCAGACCCATGTGTTGGCGTCTGCATCTCCGAGGCACCCACCAGTTCACTTGGGGGTTGGTCATTAACAGGAGGACTGGAGAATTGACAGACCCGCGTAGGGGTCCACTGCGCACCACCGACAGGGCAGGGCAAGGCGGCTGGCTGGGGTTCGGGCATCCCTTAGGCTGGCTGCCGCCACAGGGAGCGGACCCTGGCTTTGCAGATGGTTCTGGGTAAATATTTCCAGCCAGGGTGACTGCAGCATCCGGAGGCCATCACCCGGGGTTGCTCCAGCCACACGCAGCCCAGGCCGAAATGGGCAGCAGCCTGCCTGCTCTGTCAGTCCTGATTTGCGGCTGAGCCTGTAATCTCCCCGAGTTCAAAGAGCGCTTAGCTGCTTGTCTTTGTCAAGTGCGCGGTTGGGGATCTTTTATGTGAACGATGTCGGATTCTTGGGCTGACTTTGATTATTTATTCATCCCCCTCCGTGGGTGTGTGATAGCCAGGGCACCACCGAGCCCCCTTGTCCTGGCTACTTTTGCCCCTGAAATTCATGGAGCTTTAAAGCCCTTTGAAAATTGCCTTTTGAGGGAGGGGAAAAGTTTTTGAAAGGCCTGTTTCTCTCTCCCACTCCACAGTGCCGCAGCACCTCTTGCCACCGCTTCATGCTCCCTTACCGATTGACATGAGACACCAGGAGGGAAGGTACCATTATGAGCCCCACTCTGCCCACGGCGTGCACGGGTAAGTTCTACCCTCACCCCCCATGGCCCGGCATGCAGTCCCCTGCCTCCGGGGAGGCTGGTGGTCTTAGCCACCTGTCCTGTCTCTATTCGGTTTTTCTGGAGTTCCTAATCTGTACTGTTCTAAGCCAACAGTCACCTGTGCCACCAGGGGTGCATGAACCCAGGATGCTGGGTGAATGTGTACGTGGGACGTGAACACGCACCTCCGTCTGCTTACCTGAGAAGGAAGCCCTCCTCGGCTCGCACACCCTCACTGCCAAGGCTGCGGGTTGTCCCATTGTAGCCATAGCACCTTGGGGTTCTGTGTGTACTCAAGCAGTGGGAATTCCCTCTAAGCCAAAGGTCCTATATAAGCATGGTGACCTTAGGGGTATCTGGGTGGCTCAGTCAGTTAAGTATCTGCCTTCAGCTCAGGTCATGATCTTAGGGTCTTGGGATCGAGCCCCACTTCAGGCTCCCTGCTCAGAGGAAACCTTGCTTCCCCCTAATTTAGTGTTCTTTTACATGTCCCAGTTTAGACCCTATACTTTAGAGTCACCGTGATGATAAGGACAAGCCCCATGATAAGGACAAGGTTCCCAGGTAGAAGGACGTGTCCCAGTGCTGTCGCACTAAGCCTAATCCCTACCCTCTTCATTCTCACCTATAGCCTCGAAGCCTATAGCTAATGTCACTTTTCTTGGTGTTTATGACTCCAAGACTGGGCCCCACATTACACTTCCAGAGAAGAGACTGAAACCTTTGCCCTACCCCCATATCTACTGCAAAGGCCCAACTCATCCCAGGATCCCTCTGGACCCAGCCATCTCATCTGTCCACGCCAAGCTGCTGTTCAGGGTTCTAGAACACACAGCTCTACTGCAGGTGTCCACGCCTCTGTTTCTGCTGCCCACCTTCCTGGAGTGCTCCTCTTGGGGCACCAGGATCCCCTACACCGGGTGGGGGCCCTTCTCTGGAATTATCTGCTTTCCCACCTACCCCCTAGCAGGCTCTGAGCTTCCCGCTCCTTGCTGCCTTGCCAGTGGCTGACAGTACCAGGTCCATGATCAGTGAGTGTTGCCTGAATGAGAGCACTCTCCACCCATTCTACCCATTGAAGACAAACCCTACTTCCTGCCTGTCCCAGCTCCTGCCTGAAGGAAGTCAGTAAACGCTTGCTGAGCACTCCCTAGGTTCAAAAAAGCACCTGGCCCAATGAGAAGGCTGGTGACTGAGGTCGCAGCCCTTGGCAACTCCTGTTGCTGGGCACCCCTTGCCGCCGCCCTGAGGTAGAGCAAACCGGAGACTTTTCTTTTTTAAAAAAGCATCTTTCACTTGGCAATAATTTCAGACATGAGAGAAGAGTTGCAAAAATAGTACAGAGATTTCCAGGATTCCTCCCACCCCCTGCTGGGCTCCCCTAGGACTCACATCTACATGACGGAAGGCTGATATGGGGTCATTAACTGACTTGTAAATCTTATCCGTGTTTCCTCAGTTGCCCCACTCATGTCTTCTTTTCTTCCTGTTGGGATGTGGCCTTGGCATTTCTTGGTCAAACCTCCTTTATTCTGGGCTAGTGGCTTAGTTTCTCTTGTCCTTCATGACCTTGACCCTCTCGAGGAGGACAGGCCAGTACAAAATGTACAGGTGTCCTCAACTGGGGACTCTTGCCTGAATTTGCCTCATGATGAAGTTTAGAGTGAGCATGTGGGGGACTAATACCATGAAGGTGGGACTTTGTCCTTCCTAGTGGGTCGTGTCAGGAGGCACACGATGACAAGGAGTCTCATCACTGCAGCTCGCTTAGATGATAAGTTGAGGTCTGCTGGGTTTCTCCCCTTTAAAGTTGGTCCCTTTGTCATTAATAAATATCTTGGGGGAGGGGCTGAGACTTTAATATGTAACTATCCTGTGTCTTATCAAATTTTCACCTACTAACTAACATCCATTGGACGGTTCTAGCCAGAAACTGTAATTACTCATGTTCTCCAAATGGTGATTTTCTGTTTCCATCATTCCTTCCACGTTTTTGGCCTGGAATTCTTCTGTGAGGAATAGTTCCATCTCCTCCCCACCCCCCACATCTTTTTTTCTTTGATTATTTACTTATGCCAAATAACTGCATAGGCAGACATCTTATTCTGAGTTATACTCTGTTGTTGTCGCTATCTGTGTGTGGTTGAAATGGTCCCAGATGTGGGCATCGGGAGGCCCCTCAAGTTTTCTCATGGGGACCTTCAAATGTTGGAAACTTCTCATTTCGTGTCAGTGTGTGTTGTCGTGTCTCCCTTGATGAGGGCCTGCTCCTGGTACCCATGCCCACCCGGTAGGTGATGGGGTCCTTTCAGCCCCTGCCCGCTCCCCAGCTGCCCCTCCAGCTACCGGGCTTGGGACCACAGCTCCAGCAGCTGGCTTCGGTGAGCATGTTTGGAACTAGCGGGTCTACCCGAAAAGGGCTCAGCGGGTGGCATCTGACCATCAAAGGAGAATCAAGGAGCTGAGTCTCTCTGTATTTGGGAGGAAGGTGGAACTGCTGACTCCCTGGCCAGTGAGGGGTGGGGGACGGGAAGAGCACTGGGAGAAACTGAGAGCCTTCGTGACCAGCAGCACGGGAGGTCTGGGCAGGCTAGTGAGCCTGTGGAAATGGCATTGTCACTCACTGGCCCAGGTGACTTTTGAACTCGACTTGATGTCTGAAGGGGAGTGTTTCAGTCTCCTGTTGCTGCTGTAACACATTACCCAGGGGCTTAAAACGATGCTGACTTACTCTTGGGCAGTTCTGGAGGGCAGAAATCTGGAGTGAGTCAAGGTGTTGGTGGGGCTGGTTCTTTCTAGAGACTCCAGCACAGACTCTGCTTCCTTGACTTCCCTAGTTTCTGGAGGCCACCTGTGTGCCTCAGCAAGGACCCCTGTCTCTGGACCCATCCCTGTGTTCCCCCTGCTTCTGTCCTCACATCCTCCTTCTTCTTCTGTAATGCTTTTCTCCCTCCATCTCTCTTCTAAAGGTGCCCGTGATGGCTTTGAGGGCCCACATGGATAATCCAAGATAATCTTCCTGCCTCGATATCCTTAACTCCATCACATCTGCAAAGTCCCTTTTCCCCTAAGAGGTTATGGTCCCAGATTCCAGGGATTAGGGCACAGAAGGTTCTGAGGCTTGTTTGGGATCACCAAGCCCCACCCACTGGCCAGCGTGGCATCACCCAGTAGAATACAATAAAGGGTGTCCACAGTGTGCTAGGGCCTGGGTCCGGCCTGGCTCTGCTCGGGAGGCCGCTGTGCTATATTGAGCTTCACAGAGGCGCGCGGACCTGCCAGGTGTCATCCCCGCTGGCCTCCCCTCCCCCAGCCGGGCTCTCCTGGTTAACACCCAAGTGATGATGGGCAGCAGCACTCTGTTCCCGAGCCCCGCGCCCCTGCCACGGTGGGCTTCCAGGGGCTCCCCGGCAGCCTCAGGATGATCGGTCCCCACCCGGCCACAGGGGAACAAGGCAAGGGCATCGGGACCCCTTCCCCCTCCCCCACTGGTGTGGAAACAGGACGAGGCCTATAAGAAAACAACGGCCTCCGTGGCTCTGGCTTCTGTGATTAATGCGGTCGGAGCCCGGAGGAGTGCCCGATCCATCAAGCCCCCGCTGTATCCCACGCCTCCTCTGCGGCGCCAAATGTGTCTAATTACACAAACGTTGCACAGCAAATGAGCTGCGGTGTCATCTCTTGTCAGCTGCACCCGGAGCCTCCGCCTACTGCTCTGCGCCAGGGCCGCTGCCCGTTGGCTCTCATGGTCCTCACGGCCCCGGGATTGGGCGCCTCGTGCGCCTGGGCTCCGCGTGCAGTGCTCCACCACAAACTGTTTGTCCTCCCCACCTCACCCCCGGGGGCGCTGCGGGGCGCTGCGGGAGTGCTCCGTCACCAGCCCTGCTCCACCAGCTGGCCTTGAACCCTGGCTCTGAACTTGAGAGAGCTTACCAACCCCGAATGAATAAACCTGTTTTTCCATCTGTAATAGGGCATAATGATAGCACCTATCCCATCTACCAAGTTATTTTGAGGATTCCATGGGGGCATGTAAGTAAAGCACTTGGGACCATTTGGAAACATGGAATAGATGTTAATAGTGATGAGTCTCATGGTCGCTGTTTGCATTTGCTTATGGGGGCGGGGATCATTGGAAGCCCAGGCCCCTGGGGGCAGAGGCAGGCCACTGCATGACCTTCGAAGAGGATTCTCTCTGGTGGCTGTCACTAAGAAGGTAGAAAATAGGACTGAAGGAGTACCACTGGGGATGGAGAGAGGAGGGGTCTTTTTTCTCCCATTTGGAGAATTGGGACTGTATCTTCTAGGCAACCAGGAGCAAGAGGAAGTGGTCAGATTTATTTTTAGGGTACCCTTAGGAGCAGTTAGGGGATCGATAGAAGTGGGGGACCCACAGCAGAGGGACCTGCCAGAGCTGTCGTGTCCCTGGGTCCAGGTCACAGCCCTCCCCTCCGCCACAGGCAGCCACACAGGGAAGAGAAGGGCACAGGGTGGGGAGGGGGCAGTGTGGAAACCCAGCCAGCATGCCGAGCTGGCTTCTTCACAAATGTGCCCACCCCATCCTGACAGCACCTTTCCGCATCTCCTAGAAGTGCAAACCCACTACAGGATTTGTGTAGCTCACTGGTGCCCAGGAGGTTTTAGAAGGGTAGATGACACTGCCTGTAGACTCCTGAGGCAACATTTCTTATCCATGTAAACCACACGTGATGGGGAGATAAATGGGTAGAGGGGTTGTTGTTGATCAGGCGTGGTTCTCTTGTGACCACCCCCCCCCCCGCCCCGTGAGGAAATGATCCTGAGGGTCCAAGAGTCCATTGTCAAGGGCAAGAAGAGAAGGCCAGCCAGCGGATGGGAACCAACACTCCCCGCAGACTTTCCATAGCCTTGCCGCTGCTGGTGGAAAAGCAAATTCTCTGGATCCCCTGCCAGCCCCTGGCCCTTGGAAACAGGCTTGCTAGGTGTTGTGGGGACAGAGGCTGAGGCATGGCACTGTGGGGCTCCCAGCTGGAGCTCTCCATTTGCTCCGTGTAGGCAGTCATACAAGCAGGAGTAGGGGCTGCCCTCAGTCCCAAGTCCTTTTGGAGAAAGTAAAAGCTCCTTTTCCTGATTTGGGAGGCTAGGGTCGTTCTTTGACTCCCCGTGTGGCTTATGGGGTCCTTCTCATCCCAGCCTCTGCCCTGGGCCTTCAGAGAAGACCAGTTCCCATTGCTTCTAGCCCAGAGGGGTTACTGAGACCATCTAACGCTGTAGTTCTCAAACCTGGCTGCCTATCTTAACTTGGCTGTGTGTTTTTTGTTTTTTGGGGTTTTTTTTTGCGATTTTTTTTTTATATATAATTTTTTATTTTTTATAAACATATATTTTTATCCCCAGGGGTACAGGTCTGTGAATCACCAGAACTTGGCTGTGTTTTAAAGATGCAACATTCTTCCGTCCAATCTCCAAGGTTCTGGTTCTTGCAGGCTAGGGTGAGGACTGGGTATCTGCTTGTTTACCTACAGGCCAGAGTCTGAGGACTGCTGCAGGCCACCCTACTTATTTTAGACCCAAGAAAATGGGCTCAGAGCTGCGTGTTGCCTTGCTAGACTCATCACATCAGCAGGCTCTAGGGCTTTTTCTCTCAATGACAATGACCTCGAAGTATGGGGTGTTAAACATCCCCTGGTCCCTTTTTATCACCCATTCGCAGATGCGGTGCCCACAAGTTGACCTAAATCTGTCCATACTCTCAGCTTGCAAAAGGGGATGAGCATATGGAACGAGGATAGCCACAGCATCTCAGCCACAGGACGGTTGGCCCCCTTCTCTCTCCTCTTGCCTGGTTCCACGACCTCTGACCTCCACAACCCCCCGCACCCGCCAAGACTGGAGAGCCAACCACTATGAACCGCTCCCCTGCAGATCACTTGATCTTGAGCTGTCATTGGTGAGCAGGGTTCCAGCAGTCACAGCCCAAGGCCACCCTGCAAGATAAGGAGAGAGGAGGAGGGGTTCCTGCTGGGGACAGATGGCTCTGGGGTTTAGCTATTAATTCATGCGAAGTCAACATGCTGGCCCAGGTACTTTAGGAAAAGAGGAAATGCCAGCTGGTTGGTGCGAGGGCCTCCGCCTTCCACCATCATCTGCACACTTTGTCGCGCGTGCAAATTACCCAGAGCCCCCTGGGAGAGCTGTTAGAGATGTCTGAAGCCACCTCATCCTAGTGGTTGCATATTAATGGGGACATTTAGCCCCTCTGTTGGTGTGCATCACTTAAGAAAGTAGTTGCTTTGCTCTCGCTGGCTGAGCTCCTGAACTTTCTAATCTGGAGGGATTTGAAGATGGCTCTTCCCAAGGTCAGTGTTCCATAAAGACTGTACCTGCTCATTGCGAGATTAATAAACACACAGCCTGCTCAGCCCGTCCTGTCCCGGGCCCCTGAGAGCCCTGTCCTCAGCCAATCACTGAAAGGCAGGAAGATAATAATATTTTCTTCTTGATTCTTGGCACCACACCACTAGGTTCACGGTTCAGAGAAGACGGGCACTGCGTTTCAACAAAGAACGTTCTCTCCCCTCAGCAAATGTGCGTACTTGTTTTCAGAGATTCGGGGAGGCTAGGAAGAGGCGGCGGAAGGGCGTGTCTGCCTGGCTTCTGGCTGAAGGACTGAGGGACTGGGTGGCCCACGGCTGTCCTCTTCCTCCCAGGAGTCCAAGTTGTCCTTTTATCTGCAGTGAGTGCTCCTTTAAATCTGATGTAGCTGACCACTACTTCAGGGCCACTGGAGAGGTGGGTACCCGGAGAACTCCAGGACCAGGCAGTGTGTAGGGCAGTGGCTGTCTGAGGTCTGGGGGGACAGATAGGTTTGCAGCCTTGGCTCACGGGGATGTGCGTGGTCCTTAGACAGCCCTGCAGGCAGCAGGACACTGGGGCAGCGCTCACTGAGGGTCAGTCCCAGCAGCCTGGGGCCAGCCCTCTGGATTATACCACTTAACCCCCATCTGTACCCTTTGAGGAAGGTGGCATCCTCACCCCCACTTGCTAAGTGGGGAAACTGAGGCACAGTGCAGTTGACTGCTTTCCCTAGTGACATCCTCCTAGCAAGTAGCAAAGCCATGACTGGAACCCGGGCAGTTTGACTCTAGGGGGCCCTCTCCACACTGAGACCTCTGCTAAGGACTCTCCCAGCTCCGAGGGCTTCAGATTCCCAGCTCCAGGAACATGCTCTGCAGTGTGGGACAGACAGCTCATTTATAATGGAATCTGGCCTGTAAAAGTTTAATGAGGAGCGTGTCTGATAAGCCGGCCTGCTCTTTGATCTGTGCTGAATGCCAGCCCCTCGCAGAAGAGGAGCTGCCTGGCTCTGGGCTTTGGAGAGAGCCCATGTGGTCAGCCTGGGCAGGAGGGGCCCCAGAAGTGAAGCAGATCTTGATGTGCAGAAATGAGGTGGGTCTGCACTGGGCAGGGCAGGCAAAGCTGGTATGGGGAGGGGCTTCCTGGTGGGAAGGTCCTGCAGGGTTGACAGATGGTCTTTCGGGTTCTCCTAGCCCACTGGGCCCCCATCACCTTGGCATAGCCCATCCCACACCCCCAAGATGTGGGCAGAATGGGGAGGGGCCAGGGTTGAAATCCTCCTGTGTTATTTTTTACTCTCTATGCCCTTGGGCTGGCAGTTGAACCTCCATGAGCTTTGGCTTCCCCATCTCTAAAATGAAGATACAAGAGTACCCCTTGAGTGGTTTTGAGGATTAGGTAGCGGAATGTGTGTAAAGCACATAGAACAGCCCCTGCTACACAGTGAGCACTGGACAATGATTTGTTCTTTTCACCCTTGTGTCGAGACCAGAAGTAAAAACATATTTCATTGCAGTCACCCTGCTGTGTGCTAGGTAGATGGCATCATATCCAGTCCCCCCAACACCCTGTAAAGTAGATGATATTCTCCCCATTTCATACAGCAAAAAATTAGAGGTTCCCAGAATTTAAGAGCTTCCCAAGATCACTCTGCTAGTAAATGAGACCTGACTCTCAGTCCCGAGCATTTCTCTGTGCTGTGATTGTCCTTGGAGAGGAACTGGAATCTTCCTTGCAAATCTTAGGGTTACAGGCAGCTATCCCTGCTGGCAGACATGGGAACAGAGCAACAATAAAGCCAAAGGAAATAATCTCTAAGAGTAAAATTTCAGTGGATGGATTGGCCTTTGAGGTGGGGTCTTGTCCCAGTGCACATGTCTGGGGTGTCCACTCTGGGTGGACACTGATGCTAGTGCCCAGAATGCATTCATTCAGCCCAGTTCCTCACTGCTTGATTTACTGTGTCCCAGGGACTGTCGCTGGAGGTCACTCCTTCCCACCTTAGTCTCAACACTTGTTGAGGGGCTTCGTGAGCAGTGCCTTGTCGCTGAGGCCTGGTCAAGCACCCACGACAGTGGCCAGCGCTGCTTTGTCGCTTACTTGCTCTGGTGCCCACGGAAAAGAAGACCTATGTTGGGCACCCTGGAAGCCCTTTCTCCTATTCTCTCCTGCCAGGTGCTGTGTTTCTGACACATGAACTTGACCTGCCCTGCCCTAGCAAGTTGCGGTTAGCTGTTGCCTAACTCAGGTGGAGTTCTTCTTGCTCCTTCCTCTGTCGTCACCCACCCCGTACCTAGAAGGGACCAGCTTCGTGTCAGGTGTCAGGAATCTAGGCCCAAGGAGGCCCAGCCTAGCTGCCCACACATATCTCATGGTCTTGGAGGGAAAGGAGGAAAAATGGGGGCGGTTACAGAGCGGTGTACTGGAAAGGGGTGGGGGCGGGAAAGCCCAGAGCACTAGGAAGCCAGGACTGGGAAGCATTTACCAGGAGGAAGGCACCGGAGGCCTGTCTCTCCCGATCCCACCCTAGCCCCACTCTGCCGTGGGGCCCCACGGTCTTCTTGAGGCTGCCCCTGCTCCAGTGAGAGGCCACTCCCAGGCAGACACAGATGCCAGTAGGAAGAGGAGCCCTTTCCAATGCACCCACTAATGCGCTCAAAACTTCGTTTAAAACTCAGCAGCACACACACCTCTAAGAAGACTTTTATCTAAACTATTTGGGATTATCCATCTCGTTTTGACAGGAGTCCAGGAAAGAAAATTCCACACACCACTTTGGCGGGCCAGGCCAGAGCTGAAGAATTCTTTCTGTGGAGGGGTTTCCCTGTGTGTAGCCCACCCATGCCCTGGACTTTTCTCATGGCTTAAACCCAGACCCCGGGGGCAGTGTAATGAAACCCCTCCTTTTCCTGAAGGCTCTTCCTGCCCCAAGACCACACGTCTCATTCCATGGCTTCCATGGCTCCGGGGCCAGCCCCCTTGCATTTGCCCTGAGAGAGGATAGTCCCCATAGAGTCCTGACTTTCTGGAAGCTTCAGCTCAGCTGTGCTCAGCTGAGGTTGGCCGTTCTTACAGACAAAGGCCTCCTATCCCCAGAGGTTAACCCACAGCACAGGTCACCTGGAGAGGGCCTAATCCGGGCCCCAGTTCCCCCAGGGCCTCTTTCCACCCCACCCCCACCCCACCCCCCAGCCCCTCCTGCCCCACCACCCCCCAACACATGGCTTGCATCCAGGGTCTCTCCCCAACCCCAGCTCTGTGCAAGTCATCACTTGGCTAGGGAAAAAGTCTCCTTGATACTTCCCTCTTGCCTTTTATGCTTTTCAGTTTTTATGTTTGAAAAAGCCGATAAACTTCCTATCCTTCTGTTTCAAGGGGGAAAAAAATGTGATAAAGGGTGGGCAGCTGAATTAACCCCTCTTGCCCGTGTGGCTAGATCTTAACCAAGTCCATGTGTATGGCCTTCTTTGGAGGCGCAGTTTTATAACTTAATTTCCCTACCAAAACATCAGTGTTTACTTAGTAAGAAATCTGCTCTTTGTCAGCTGAAAACAGTGATTTCTTTATTATAGCTCTGCGTAGGGAGTGACAGCTGAAAGCTGGCTGGATCTGCGGGAGTGCGCGGGTCTGTAACAGATCGGGGTGAGCAGAGGGTCGAACGGATTGCACGTGTATAAAGGCGTGTGTCGGCCGCAGAGCAGGCCCATCTGACAGGCTGGGGCTGGCCAGGAAGGAGCCTGGGCAGCAGACAGAGGGAATAGCCACGAGGAGCCCACTGGGTGACAGGGAGCCAACCACAGAGCCCCCAAAGGCTTTCCAGCAGCCCACACAAGTTCACGAGCAGCTCTGCAGTCGCTCCACTCCCCACCACCGAGCCCCTGTGCACTCAGCAGACTTCGAACCAGAAGCCAGCCCTCCTCTTTAAGATTTAGGCTTGTTAAATATTGAAGACGCACAAAAGGACTTGCAAAAGCATGGTTAAAGCATAAAAAGTAATGATCTTGTACACTGTCACTCCCTGGCCGGTCTAAGGATCGGGGATATGCCGGCACCTTTGGGGTCTCCTCCGTCCTGCCCCAGGGGCTGCCCCTCCCACCAGGCTTCGGGATTTGGAGTTCCTCCTCCCCTTGCCTCCCTGACAGTTCCACCTTATGTCTGACTCCCCTAACAACCCATTGTTTAGTTCTGCTTTGTGGACTTGATATCAACAGAATCATTGCAAGCAGATTCATTGGGAAACTGCTTTCACGGGTCAAGTTTTGTTCCAGAAATTCACCCGTCAATGCTTGGGGCTCTTTATTCACGAATTCTCCCTTCTCTGCTCCAGAATGAGCAGACAGGCACCTGGGATGTGTCTCTACTTTGGCGATTCTGAACATTATTGAGGTGAATTCTCTTGTACCATCTTCTGCACCACCACCACCACCACCACCACCCCCCCCCCCCCCCCGGACCGCGGGTTGTACCTTAGAGTCAATGCATGTCCAGGAGTGAAATCGCTGAGTCATGGGTTGTTCATGGTTTAAACCCAGATGCTGCCAGACTTTTGCTTGGGTGGTTTTACCACTACCGCGGCTTGAGGGCTCAGCTCGTTCCACATCCTGGTTACCAAGGTCACGTCAGCAACATTTAAATGTTTGCCACAATTTTGGTATCTCCTATGATTTGGATTTTCTATTTCCCTGATTACTGATGAAGCTGAGAATCCTCTCCTATGTTTTTTGGCCGATAATATTTCCTGCTTGTGAAGTACGTTTGGAGCTATTTTGCTCATTTCTGTATGGAGTTGCCTTTTTCATATTGATGTGAATCAAGTTTTTTATATATGAAGGCCACTCATTCCATAATTAGTTATCTGTGTTGCAGATATCCTCTCTCAGTTAGTGTCTGTTCTCTTCATTCCCACAGTGAAGTGTCTGGATGAAGAGAAGTTCCTTGTGTAACCCAGGTCAGGTTATTGACATTTCCTTAAGGTTTTTCCTACACATTCCTATTCCATCAGCTGTGTAGTCTGCCGTTCAGCTCCTGGACTCTGGTAGCTATCCCGGGATATGACCTGCTCTTTGTTCAGCTGTTCTCCTGCCTCGGAAACCCAGGCCTGCACCACTCACTGCCTCCTTTCCATTTCTCTATAAGAGTTGAGACCCAGTTTCAGATGCCACCTCCTATAGGAAGCCTTCTCAGATTGCCCTAGCGGAGTGAATGAATTCTTTCCCTCCCACACTTCTTTCCCCTCCAGCACCTTATATACTCTTGGTAGGCTACAATTCGTGTCCACTCTCCTGCATGACCCCAGAGGTCCCAGACTGATGATTCCATCAAGGCACTAAAGTGAACCCTAGGCTTGGGGGCTGTGATTTCCTGAACTCATGGCTGGATCAGGGGGGCTCTCCCAGTATCATCACCCTAACAGCTTGTCCTCATCTCAGCCTCATGACGACTCATGCTCTCTGCTGGGGTCTGTGCAAATATGGGTTCAAGGTGAGCCCTGGGAAAATCAGAGTTGACCAAGATCCACCTGGCTCAGCATTGGTCAGTCGAGTTTTTTACTTCCTGGGTGTGGGGTTCTGGCCGAGTCTTTCTCAGACCCCCAGCTCCCCACCTGGTTCCCTCAGGACCCATACTCAGTGAACGTTGGCTCAGCGAATGGCTGATGCTGTGGTCCCAGGCCCTGTTTACTGTGAGCCTTTTCGCTCATCTACGGAGCCTCCCAATGGGGGCAGAGCTCAGTCCAGATGTACAAGAACATGCAGATTGTTGCAAAAAAAAAAAAAAAAATGAATTGAGCTCTGATTTGGAGAGGCGCAGTTCTCTGGTGCTTTCCAAAAGAATTCAGTACACATCTCTTTCCAGTTGCAAACCCCCTTGGTGCCTCTTGAAAGGGGCTTGATTTCTGGAACTTTTAAAATGAATATATGGAAGGCGTGGTAAGCAAGCTTGCCAGTGTATGGTTTCACATACCCCACACCAACCAAACAAACAGGAAACCAAAACATAACAAAATCCAAACCTGCAAACAAAATCCTTGCAGAAGAGTTTGAACTCCGCCTGGAGGAGCCCCTGGAGCTCCATCCATGAGTAGGCCCTGGGTAGTCGCCACTGACCTTGCCCTTCAGGGAAGCCCTGACGAAAACCAACACAGGCCCCCCCTGCTCAGCCAGGACTGAACGCTGCTAAGGAGTCACAGTTTGAGGAAGAGAGCAGCTCAGAGCAGGAAGGCCAGCTTCGAGGTATTTGTTTCCCCTCTAGCAGATCGGTGGGCCCAAGGCCAACTGCCTAGTGTTTCTGAGAAAGTGGGTGCCTGGCCCTGAGCCGCGGGCCAACGGCAGACGGGTCGCCGCCTCCCCATGCTGAGCCTTCTGACTCCACCCATGGCCCTGTGATCCTGGTGGGTGGTAGCATCTCAGCCCAAAGGCAGGATGAGGACATGGGAGCCAGCGGTCCCTGGGGCGGGAGGGGTTGGCGTGTTGGGGCCGTGTGCAGGGCGCGTTCAGCTATGGGGAGCCAGTGACCGTGTAATCCGGGCGGCAGGGGGGAAGGCACGCTCCAGAGCCCTGTGAGCATGCTCAGAAGCCCTCCCAGCACAGAGGGGACTTCCCCCTTCCCTGCCAGCTTGCCGCTGATGTAGCACCTCCCGGGGGCTAGGCCACTCTGAGGAACAACACACAGGCCCTGCTCCCTAAGAGCATACCGTCTTGGAAGAAAGGCGACGGTAACACAGATGGTGATGTCAGTCCCTCTGAGGGCTAACTCCACACCGGCACAATGTGCCACACGTACTGAATTAGCTCCCAGGAAGTTGCCACGAACTCAGTGGCTTGAAACAACAGAAATATGTTCTTTCCCAGTTTTGGAGATCAGGAGTCTAGAATCAGTATCATGGGGTGAGGGCAGGGCCATGCTTCCTCGGCAGGCCCTAGGGGAGAAGCCATCTCTTACCCCTGCCAGCACTCCTCGATTTGTGGCCACGTCCCCCTAGCCTGTGTCCCCGTGGCTACACAGCCTCCTCCTCATCCTTGTCCCTCTACCTCTTTTTTATTAGAACACTGGCTCTGGCGTTTAGGGTCCCCCTCATAATCCAAAATGCTCTCATCTCAGCATTCCTACCTTAATCACATCTGCCAAGTCCTTTTTTTTATCTTTTGCAAATGTGGTATGAACAAGGGATCAGGAAGGACACGGATGCATCTTGGAGAGGTCAAGTTCAGCCTGTCGTGCGTACCTCCTCTCTCCTTCCCACTACATATTTGTAAGAGCACATCGTGATTGCTGTTTGTAGCTGAGCACACAGGTGGCATGTAGAGCGTGAGCGAGAGAAGCACGTATGCCGATGCTTTTGGCCACCCCGAGAAGCAGGCCTGAGCTGAGGTTTGTAGGCCTGAGGCCCCGAGTGAGTGGAACTCCCTATTCTCATATTCAGCAAAGGCCCCTAGAGCAGGCGGCAATAAGAGCAGTGGGTCCCCACGTTCCAGTCCAGCTGTGCCACCAACCTTGCCATTGCCGTGCCACTGCTACTTTGGGTCTCGGTTGTGCTGTCTGAGAAATGGGATGCAAAGCGTCCATTCCTGCCCATTTCTGGCCCGACTGACCTGCACAGAAAGTCTTGGAACAAAGCTATCAGGAGCCTCTGGGTAGCCAAGGGTCCTTGCTTCTGGCTCCTGCTCACCCCACCCACCCCCACCCCAGGTGGGAGAATCTGCCTCAGTGGCTCATGCTGAGTCTGGGTGAGTCAGCAGCCCTCAGTTCTGCATTGTTCTGCCTCTCCAAACAGCACCATGGGTGGGGTGCTGGGGCCCCATCCCTGCACTTCCACCACTCCTATCACCATGGGAAGAAGCAAATTGTTTTCTGCCCCTGCGCCCTGGCTCGGGCTGCACTGGGGTCAGATGCCCTCAGGGTTCCTTCCACTGAGCAGAGTCTTACTCACCACCCCTAGCCCTAGGGGAACCATACACCCTCAAAGGCCCCATCCCCATTCTACTAGCTCCCAGGGATGGCGCCCATACCCGAGGGTGCAGGCGTGCTGGCTCGGGCCCAGCCACTTTGGTGCTGGGCCACGTGTAGCTCTGTGGGGTTCCACGGCCGTGCTTTGCCTTTCATCTCCCTCCAGAAACTTGAGCCAGCACGTGCAGAAAGGGCTGGACTTGTTGAAAGATTGGGCTGGGTCCACTCCGTTCTCTGCCAGTCTTCCCTCTGTCATTCGTTAAATCTGAGAAAAGACATGGGGAGCACCAGGGGCAGGGGGGTCATCTACTGGGCACCCGGAGCTGCACAGCACACAGAGCCCAAGCCATCCCACTGCTGCCCCATCCCACAGGCAAGAACACAGAGGCTCTGGGAAGAGAGTGCACCCAAGGCCTGCAGCAAGTGGCAGAGCCATCATTCAGACCCAGAGAGTCTAGGTTCTGGCGGCAGGTGTGAGCGGTAACCCTCAGCCTGTGCCCCAACCCGAGTGAGGGCCAGCAGGGGAGCCAGCTGAGGGGAGGTCTGCAAAGGGACACTGAGCTGAACCTTTCGAGGGCCAAGACAGCAGAGGCAGAAGCTTGCCTTTGGGTGGACCACTGGCAATATCCAAGCGCCGAGCCTGACCTCATTGGAACGGCCAACCCCATTTCTCTCTGCAAATCTTGGTCTTGTCTCACTTACCGCCTTGCGCCGTGGTCTCCCTCTGCACCGAAATCTGCCTTGTAGGGCTGCTGCGTGGGTGCTCGGTGGAGGCTGACCACCCTGTGGGCTGTGGCTTTCCCCCACCACCCCCGGCCGTGGCATGTGAAGCTAGGGCAATACCGGGCCAGGTCTCCGCTGGCTTGGCCCATTCTCTCTGTCCTCTCTCCCCCGGCTTCCAACCTGGAATTTGTGTCTGGACCTAAAATCTTGTCCAGGGCCTGGGCTAGGCCCCCCTCCCAATAGAGAGGGAAGGAAATATGCTGCTCCAGAGAAGCACTTTCGTGGCCCTGCCTGCCCCCTTTCTGGGGAGGAGGAGGCTGGCCCAGCCATCTGGCCAGCGCCTGTACTGAGAGGAAGTGTGGGAGTCCTCGACTGCCAGGGGAGCTGGGCCCTGCTGCAGGCCACTGCTGCCCGTCACCAGCACGTGCCCATGTGCGTGCACGCCCCCCTCACACCACACACACACAGGCAGGGAGGCAGGTGGCCGTTCCTCTTACCTAGAGCCCCCTGCTTCTGCCTCATGCCCATTCATGGAAGGGCCACCACGGCGGTCCTCACCAGCTTCCGCAGCCCTGGGCAGGACACCTGCCACTCTCCCCTTCGGTCCGGCAGGCAGGAACATGGACAGGCCCAGGGAATGAGGGCACCTATCTGCCTTGCTGAATGCCAGGCCCAAGATCTCTCTGGGCAGGAAGAGGCTGTGTTCATTAAGGTTTGCCTTAGCATTTGTCTATGGTAGAAACACTCAGCTCAAACTTGTTTACACAAACAAACAGGTGTACTGACTCAGATGACTGAAAAGTGACTAACTTCCAGTGAAGCTGGAGCTGTACTAGGGGCTCAATTCAAGAGTCCGATTCCACATCTTCCAACTCTGACACTCTGTGTATCATCTGCACTCTTGGCCTCCCCCCTCTTGGACCCCAGTAGCCCCAGGCTTGCATCCTACCTGCACAGCAACTCATGTGGACAGAGAACACTTCTTCCCCAAAGATTCCAGCCAAAGAAGCTACCTTAAGCACATGCCCATCTCTGAAATGATCACAGTACCCAAGAATGTGGAATGCGCTGATCAGCTGGGCTCAGATCACATGGCCTCTAGCCCCTGGAGAAGAAATGAAGTAGGTCCAGTATAGATCCAGCCCCAAGTGCTCTGCTCCCCCATCCAGGACATACATAACCTTGTATGTCAGCATTTCTTTGTGCATGCTGCTTCCTTCCTTTGTGTCATGCGCTTTCTCACAAACTCCTTTTGATCCTTCAGAACCCAGCCCAGATGTTACCTCCTCTGAGAAGCCTTCCCTTATGCTTACATGCAGAGTTAGGTGATGTTTTTTTTTCCTCTGCTGGGGCCTTTATTACACTGCCCGATGCTTACCTGACTTGTGGGTCTGCCCTTTCCGTTTGAGCTCCAAGCTCTCTACAGGTCCTGGGCACAGAGCAAGTGCCCGGGACAAATTTGTCCAGAATATGAACAAACAGACCAATAATGGTAGCATCAGGTTCAGATGAGCTCAGAACTAGACCACTGGGGAGAAAGCAATGCCTAAGAGTGACGTCCAAGGGGAGCAGCTGGCAGCAAGGCTGGCTTGGCCAGTCCTGCTGATGGCAGCCGGCAGGTGTGTGAGCGTGCATACATACAACAGAGGAGAACGTGACCATCTTTTAAAATGAGCTCACGCAATCGGTCCCTCCTCTCACCCTCAAGGTTACCTCCTTGAGTCTCTGCCCTGTTGCCAGAATTCAAGGCTGGGACAGGCCATGGTGAGACCTGGATTGGGTCCCCACAACCCATGATGTGGACATGCAAGAAGAAAAGAAAGTGGTAGCTGGGGGTCAGCCCCTGTTCTCTGAAGGACCTCCCTTAAACGCTGGCCTGTTGGCGAGATTGTCGGGGCTGCTGTGGAGCTCCTTGTTCCCCCACTTGCATTAATGATGCTTGGAATTCTGCACTTTGAGATTCATTCCTTTTGCTTCATTTAGTCTGTCACAATGAAAACCTTTTGAAACACTTGGGCCCCCTGGATCCTTATTGGTCATTAACAACACAGCAGGAGGGAGAGGTTCCAACTCCCTCCTGAGAGCTGGATTGTCTTGGGCATGGTGATGGAGCTGGAGTGGAAAGAAAGGCAGAAAAGTAACCCGAAACAGAGCAGGGAGAAAGCTGTTCTGCTCTCAGGTGCTGCCCTTGCCTGACCTTGCACACCTGCCCCCAGCCCTGTTCATAGAAAACCACAGTCAACAGGGGCACCCACTTCTCTGATGAGGGAACAGACACAGCACAGGCTGGGGCCCAGACCCACCTTGGTTGGGGTCCCATTACCTGCTATCTGAGTGCCCTTGGGCAAGGAGGGACCTAGCATCACTGGCTCTGTCCTCATCTGTAAAATGGGCATAAAGTGCGTCCCTGGTGACTTTTTTATTGTGATTACAAAAGGAAACACATGCCTGATGTCTGTGAGAGCTGGCATGCCGTCAGCCCTATCATGAGATGCCAGGTAAGGGCACAACTCAGTAGCACTGTGCAGAGGGGACATCTAGGGAGCCTTCCCGGAGGAAGTATCTGGATAGTCATCACGGCTGTGATGGCCAAGGCACCTTTGTCCTAGGTACTAGGGGTTCAGGTCAGTAGATGCTACACACCCAAGCTGACTTGTTGCAGAGACGGGAAGGGAAGGGGTTCATGCTCGCTAACACCCCTCATGTGCCCCACCCTGGGAGGCACCAGAGAAGAGCAGCATGCTGGCCGAGGCCACCCAGCTAGGTGGGAAAGATCAGGGTTCGCAAGAGAACCGGTGCTTTCAAAGGCACATGCGGTGCCCAGATGCCAGTCCTGCCGCACTGCTTCCGGGCCCTGGGTCCCCATACGGCCTCCAGAATCCAGTTCTGCTCTGCCTATAAAAGAAGAACATTTGATTGTGCCTCTGCCGGAGGCTCTGCCGGCCTCGTTCCCACAGCTCCCAAGCCTACCAGTGACCGCGTTCCTGGCCCTGGGAAAGGCAAGGGGGTGTTGCATGTGTTCTTCAGTCTGTCCTGGGAGCCCAGTTGTCTCAACAGCGAACCCCATCAAATCTGCTCGGGAGACGGTGGCCTCTCTCAGCTCCTTGCCCAGGGAAACAGGGAAGCCTCCGCAGTATTCTCTGTGGGGGTGGGGTGGCCTCTGGCACAAAGGGAGCACCAGCCTGGGAATGAGGCAGACTCGGGCTGTCTTGACCTATGTCTCTCTCTGTCCGCACTGCATGGAGGGGTGACTTCCTTCTCGGACCCAGAGTCCTTCTGGGTGATTGCTGGTGTCAGCGTTTTCACAAACTCTCCAGGAGAACACACAGCACATGCTTCCTTCGAGGCTGGCTAGACACCCCTGCCAGGAGCTCCAGAGGCTCTCCTCTGAGCCCAGGGCCGGAGTCAGGGCCCAGGCTGCCCTGGAAGAATGAGCTCCCTATTCCCTTGGTGACCTGTGGTGGGAAGACAGCCGCAGAGTTCACTCTCCCCTGAAGGGTGATAACTGAGGTATGAAGACAAATCTCCCAGTTCCTCCATATGGGGACCTCCAAACTCAACCGCTAGGTCGGGCTGGACTCCAGCCCCGGCCAGGGCAGCCCCCCTCCCCCGTGGTGGTGTGTTTGTTGCCATGACAACACATCTCCAGCCTCCTGCTTTGGACACTTATCTGGCCAATGGGATGGGGGTCACCTTGGACAGACCAGGGCTGAGGTATGCCCTAAATGTGTTCCTTTAGCTCCCCGTGTAGTCACTGGTTTGTCTCGTGAGGCCTCAGCTGTTGTCAGTGTGCCCTAGCCACTTAGGGCCACCAGCTGCAGTGACCACAGGCCGCTATGACCTCAACCATGGCCAGTATCCTGCAGGCTCTGGGAACCTACCCTGCCTTGCGAGTTCGAGGGAGGACTGAGGGATCTGAGGACAACAGGTGCCTCCCACTGCTCTCCAGAACACCCTATGCTTACTGCAGTATTCTCAGCCTTCTAGAACTCTTTCCTTCAATCCCAGATCTGGGCCCAGGAGTCAGACAGAGGTCTCCTCCCTGCCCCACAGTCCCAGTGCCCTGGGGAGTGTCCATCCTGCCCCCACCAGCATGCCCAAGGCAGCGAGACAGACCCTTGGCAAGAAGGGTGAGTTAATCTTGTTCTGTCCCCCCACCCCACCCACCACCACCCTTGGACACATAATACCTCTGCCTAGAGCAGAGCCGTCCCGAAGCCCTTTGCCCTGAATGCAGTTTTGTCTCGGGTGGGCTGGCCTCGGAAGGCAGCCTGTGAGTGAGAGCAGCTTGAGGCTGTGATGCGTGACTTATCCCAGAGGCTCCCTCCTACCAAGCTCAGTGCCTGGAAACAGATGTGTGGCCATCACACTCTTGAAAATCCCTCTGGGGGATGCTAGTTCACTACTTGCCAGGTGTTAGCATGTAGAGGAGCCTCAGACAGAATCCAGTTACCTGGGATGCAGTGGGCATGCAGATCCGACGAGCCCACCGGGCAGCTCTTCCCCACTGCTTTGGCAGGCTCATTGGAAGTGCACGCCCATTGCAGTCACATCTGCAAAAGCGAGAAAGAAATGGAGCAGAATGCTCACATCCTCCAAGCCGGGAGTTTGGGAAACCCAGATGTGGAGACATCTGGATGTCACCTGTTTGGGTCCCGGCACGCCCCATGTGGCAGGCACGGGTTTCGCGCACTCTCCCCCATAAGCAGGAATGCTCTCTGGTTCGCTCCAACCATCCCCGCTCTGATGTATAAGGATGCCCTTGCTCCTATCCAAAGTCAATCCCATGGAGGGGGTGGAGGGAGGGCCTCCCAGGCACATCTGGGTTTTGCCCTCTGACTATGGCACTAATGCCATAATAATGGCTCTCGGCTGTGAACGGACAGCTGGATATGGGGGGACTTTCATCCTCAAGGCAGCCACAGGAAAAAGGCACTATTATCTCCATTTTACAGTTGAAAAAACTGAGACTCGCAGTAGGTTTAAGGGCGTGCTCAGCATGCCTGGGCTGTTAACGACTAGGATCCTAACACAGGTCCATCTGAAACTCTCTTCTTGGCACTACATCAGATCACGGAGAGACCTGTTTTCTGAAAAAGTGAAAAATCACATCTCGGTGAACTTGGCCCCCAGGGACTTAGCTGTGGTTTCATAGTTACTTTTCCTCTAAACCCTGATTTTTATTTAATGGGCAGCTCTTGGGGTAGCCGACTTTAGAACTCCCTGGTGCTAACATGCTAGCCTCCGAACGAGAGGCTAACATGCTAGCCTCCGAACGAGAGGGCCCCATCATGGAGTTGAGTGCAGCCAGCGTCCCCTTGGAGGCTGGGCAGGGGACATGGGGGTGGACCGCAGCCACGCCAGCCCTAGCCACAGGGTCTAGGCCAAGTGTGTGCCTGACTGCTGATGGGCATCCGAGAAGGAAGACTCTGTTAGCATTAAAGGGAATCCTACTAGCTAAAAGGATATTCTAGAAGTATACTTACGGCTCATCATTTGAGAACTCTTCTTGAAACCTGCTCTGCTTGATGCCAGCCGGTCTCATGGCGGGTGCTCCACGGCTGTGACTGCCCAACTAAACCCCAAATTCTCTCCTTTGGGGGCCTCTCCCAATCCCTCTCCTTCTCTCCATTCTGTTAGGAATACACACTCTTTGCCCCTCAACACTAGTACTAGTGTTTTCTGGTTTTCGTTCATGTAGAACGCGTGCACCTGTTCATTAACAAAGGTTTGTGTTGCCACCATTGGTCCAGTCTTGTGCCGGCGCTGGGAAAGCCATGACAGCTCGGCACATGCGGGTGGCTCACTGAGCGTATGGTCCCGCAAGCCCAGCCATGAGTGCTGCGAACTTCACGGCCAGCACCAGACCGGCAGGCAGGTGGCCTCGGCAGCCCATAGGAGTTTTCAGCCTGCGCGCACTGGCTAACGTGTGAGAAGTCAGACTCCATGAAGGGTACCGATGCCCATTGCTCGGCAGGGCTCCCCACACATCCTTCTTTACCAGGCCATGCCTTTTGACCCCGCTCCTTTGTCTCTGCAGGCCTCCTGCCCTAAGCGGCAGCCCTGTTATCTCCGACATTTCATTGATCCGGCTTTCCCCACACCCTGCCGGCCCTGGGGAGTCCCCCTTCAACGCCCCCCACCCATACGTGAGCCCTCACATGGAGCATTACCTCCGTGCCGTGCACAGCAGCCCCACGCTCCCCGCGATCTCTGCAGCCCGGGGTCTGAGCCCCGCTGATGGTGAGTAGAGCTTGGGGTGCTTGGAGGGAGGATGGGCTGCTAACTGTAACTCTGTCGACCCCCCAGCCCTGGTCCCCTGGGATAGTGAGCAAGTTGACATTCCTCCCACCACCCTGAGCCATGGGTTTTTCCACAAATGAATGGGAAAAGCCAAGAGGATCCGGGAACATTGGGTTTTGTGCTCATTAAGGAGCTGTTCAGAACTACCCTTTTGCATGCAAATTATATGTAATAATAATAAGGTATGTTTATTCATGTAGGCTTTAGCTTAGACGAGAATTCTTTGGTCTCAATAAACCAAAATCTGCTTCTGGTGAAGGAAAGGCGGTGCTGGATCAAGGCGTTGCCCGGGTCCCTGAAGCAGCAGGAATGCAGAGCTGGGCTGGTTTCTGCCTGCATCTCTGCTTTATGCACCCCAAGGTCAACACGTGGCCTCCAAAATGGCACCCCAAGGCTCCTCGAGTGAGCCCCAGTGGAGTTGGATCTCTCAGCTCAGATGCTGGAGAGAGAATTGATTGGCCCAGCTCAAAGATCAGATGGCTACCCCAATCCACTTCACTTGAGACGAGAAAGGGCAGGTCACATAATATAAATAGGGTTTTCAGGTCTAAAATTTAATACTTCAGAAAAAAATCTAATACTTCCCTCCCCATCCCCACCTCACCGGTACACGTATACGAACACACACAAGCACACATGCGCACACTCATACTGGACGGTAGTGATCACATTCAGGTGCTGGCCGTGCCCGTCCTGCCTTCCTGGGACATGCCCCCAGCCCTCTGTCCCATGCCACCCTGCACAGTGCCCGGTAGCCACTTTCTGGTGCCATTTCTAAAAGTAACCGGGGTGTAGCCTCTCAGTCTGCCCACTGAAACCATGCCTCTTGGTCCAGGCCATTCTAGAAGACTTTTGCACTCCGGGGCCCGTAGGCTGAGGCTCCGGGAAACACAATCCCAGTGGGTCCCTTGTCACTACCTCCAGTCCTTGTCAAGGGGAATGTGCCCTCCCCCACATCCTGGCTATGACCAGGACCTGGAGCCAAGGCCTGGACCCGAGAGGCTCAGCTTGGAGTTCCCCAAGGAAAAGGACTCCGAATGGACAGAATGTCTCCCCAAAGCATCGGGTTCATCGTCCTGAAATCTGAGTGGGTTTTCCAAGTGGCCTTGGCCGAGTGCTGGTGCCCTGAAAGATCATGCCGCCTCCACGCAGAGCCACCAGCTCCAGATGGTGGGCTACGCTTTTCTACACCTCTCCTGATGACCCAGCCGGTGCCAGCAGACCAGGTTCCCCATGCTGCCCTGACCTTGAAGCTTGTTCATGGTGTCCTGGGCTGGAGGCCACCTGCCCCGGGGAAAAGATGTGTCTACGCCCTCATCCCCCAAACCTGAGAAAGTGGCCCCATTTGAAAAAAGGCCTTTGCAGATGTGATTTAGTTGGGGATTTTGAAACAAAGAGAACATCCTGGAATGTCCACGTGGGCCTTAAATGCAATGATAGGTGTCCTCGCAAGAGACACAGACGAGAGAATTGAACCAAAGATGAAAGTGATGTGGCCGCAGGCCAAGGAGGCTGGCAAGCTCCAGGTGCTGGAAGGAACATGGGACCGATGACGCCCTAAAGCCTCTGCAGGGAGCGTGGCCCCAGTGACGCCTTGAAGTGACATGTCTGGCCTCCAACCTGGGAGAGGACAAAATTCTGCTGTTTCAACGGCAGTGAGCAACACATGTCTGTCCTAACTCGTTACAGCAAGTTAGGAAACTAATACTCACGGTAACAGGGTTCCTGTGGAGGAGGAACAGGCAGGACGTGGCAGTCCTCCCGAGGCGGTGGTCAGAGGGCCCTGAGAGAGGTCTCTGGAAGACAAGGATGCTGTGGTTTCAGCTGCCAGTGGTGTAGCCCTTGAAGAAAAGACGTGCATTTGTGGAGCCCTGATTCTGTGCCTGATTTCCATAGAAACATCGGTGGGGCTCCTCTCACCCACATTTATCCCAGCCCCAGCCCCTTGGGCTAGTAGGCCTGGGTTCATCACTAGAGGGCACTCAGCTAATGGGCAAGGCCCTGACCTTCACCGGGGGTGGACCTGTTGCCCAGAGACCTCACTGGCCCTGAACCAAGCCCCCAAGTGGGTAGAGACAGCGTGTCGGGCTCGCACTGCAGCTGTGCCCTCCCCAGCACCTGCACACGTGAGGCCCAGAGAGTTCACTGGCCATCAGCGGCCATGTCTGCCAGACCATGCATGTGCTGAGGACCAGTGGGCACCCCAGGGAAGCTTTCAGGGAGGAGGTGGACATTCAGGAAGAGGGGGACAGGAAAGTATTTCAGGCATGCACAGGGCAGGAGGAGGCCATGGGGGCATCACCCTGGCTGTAGGCCAGGACTCTCTCTAGTGGATATAGCAGGAGAAGGGGGGGAGGAGGAGGTGGAGGGTGGGGAAGGGGTGGCGGCTTCCATTCACAGGCTTCTCTCTGCCCAGCATGGATGAGATCTTTACTGTTTGCCAAGACTAATAGCAGAGAGCACCAGAGTCCTCATCTGCCGTTGGAGGACAGTAATGGTGGCCCTCTGCTCAGGGTGTGTGGGGGCAGTGGCCATGAGAATGAATACAAGTCCCTCGGCACTGTGCCTACACGGGCCCAGCAAGTGCCCAGCATGACACTGGCTGCCACTCTCATTTCTCATGGTAACTTGAGTAGCAAGGATACTTCTCCCCATTTTATGGATGGAAAACTGAGCCCCTACCCAGTTTTGCAGAGCAGGTTAAAAACCAGGCCACTCAATGGGTTTGTTGGGTTCCAAGGCCCACCCCCCAGCGCCAGGGACCCTCCAGATTATCCCAAGTTCCTCCTCCCTGCCTCCTGGCTGAGCCCCAGACAGGGCCGGGTGCAAGGTTGGAGACGGATAGCCCTGGGTTCTGCAGCTGCCGGCCAGGCCAGCAATCTCACCTTGAATGTTCAGGTCAGACTGACCTGGCCCGATCGTTGACCACCACAGAGCCTTTGTTTGAGTCTTCCTTTTCCTTTGAAGACTCTGCTGGCCTCTGGGCCCTGTGGGCCTGCAGCTCTGGGCCCTTGTGGGGCCTAGAGGGGGAGGAGGGAGCACTTGCCTAAGGATTTGAGGAAGTAGAGGTGTTCGGGCTCTGACACCCCATCAGCAGAAACACCACCCCCCACACACATTGTCTGCTCAGTGCGGGGAGCGAATCTAGGGGCAGAGGACAGACTAGCAGGCCCTGGAGTGTGGGGGGCAGAAGGAGCACACAACTACCATGTGCGTGTTTCTCTCATTTTTGGGCCACAAGCTGACGGCTTCTCTCTCTCTCCCTCCCTGCTGTGCACAGTGGCTCACGAGCACCTCAAGGAGAGAGGGCTGTTTGGCCTCCCCGCACCAGGCAGCAACCCCTCAGACTATTACCATCAGATGACCCTCATGGCAGGCCACCCTGCACCCTACGGGGACCTGCTGATGCAGAGTGGGGGTGCCGCCAGTGCACCCCATCTCCACGACTACCTCAATCCAGTGGATGGTGAGTGTCGGGCCCACGTGGGGGCGGGGAGCAGGACAGGAGATGGGGACAGAGGAGGATGTCTGCTGCTCCTTTCGTAGGCAGGGAGCCCTGACGGAGGATCTGGGAATCCCTGCCATGATTGCTGTCCATAGGCGACTGAGTCTGACCAACTCCCACAAACACTTAGTGAGTCACTGCAGGCCAGGACATGTTTTGGGATTTGCAGCCTCAGGAACAAAACACGCTCATCTCAGCTTTCATGGAACTTACGTAGCAGTAGGGAGAGACAAACAAAGCCAAGAATGGGGTAGGGAGCCCCAGGTGGAGTGGGGGGTGAAGTCATGAATAAAGAAATTGAGAAATCTTTCCTGGGAAAATGATATTCAGGCATGAATATCATGAGGAGCTGAGCAGTACAGAAATACGCAGTAAAAGGGTCTAGCCAGGGGGAGTAGCAAGCGCAAAGGGCCTGAGGCAGCAGTATGCCCTCTGAGCTCCAGAAAAACCCAGGAGGCCAGCGTGCCTGGCCTCCAGTGAGTAAGGGGCAGGAGTGGGGTGGGGCCAGAGTTCCAGGGCTGGTTGTGCAGGCTGGTCGGGGTTTGGTCAGGCTTTGTTTGGATCGAGCATGATGGGGCCCTCGGAGGGGCTTGGACAGAGGAGTAATGAGATCCGACTTATTCTGAAAAAGGAATCCCATTGTGGCTACTGACCTGAGAATAGGTTTAGGGGCAAGGTGGAAGCAGGGGGTCCAGCTAGTAGAGGTGGGGTAGAGAAGGGATCACATTTTAGATAAAGCCACAAGATTTGTCTCCAGACCGGGTGAGGAGTTAGGAGGAAAGAAAGGCATCAGGGACAACACCAGGGGCTTGGGCTTGGGCCTGGGCAGGTAGGGATGGTTGTCAGTGCTAGAGCTGCAGGCTACAAGCAGGGCCCATTGACAGGCAGGAGATCCAGTGGTATGGGTAGATGAAGTTCTTCTTACCCATAATATACCAAGGCTTCCCCTCCCAACAAATAATATCCTAATTTCACAGGGGTGCCCATGGCCCCCTGACCATGAGCCCCTGGGGTCGGTGTGGAGCCCCCGACTTGGAGGAGAGGGGCGGGGAAAGGCTAAGTGCCCGCCTCACCCAGTCAGTGCCACTCCACCTGCTGTTGCTGGAGCCTGGCCCAGAGATACCCAGGGATCCAGGCCAGGCCATGGAACTAGGATCCCAGCAGGGGCAGGCAGGCAGCTTCGGCTGATTTATCCCCCTCCAGCCACACCCCCCAGGAGGGCTTTCCCACTCCACAATGGTAAGGAGCACCCAGGCCTGAGGTAGGATGGGCTCCAGAGGGAAGTCCTGGTCTCTGTCAGGCTACATGGCTCAGGGTGCGCCCCTGTACCCCTCAGCCTCCTCCTGGCCCCCAGGACTTCCTGTCCACCTCGTGCCCTGCAGCTCTACCTTATTGGCTGGGGCAGAGCCAAGCCTCCCCCCACTTCCTCAGGCCTGAATAAGATTTTACTTTCTCTGGGACATCTCCCCAGATGCCCTCTCCCTCTCCTGCCCTCTGGATCCTTTTTGTCTCTGTCTGCCCTTTTCACCCTACACCTGCAAGAGCCACCTTGGTTGGTTCCTGAACCCCCTTGAGTCTTCCCTTCCTCTGTCTACTAGGGAAGAGCACTGGGGTCCTCCCCACACTGCTCTCATCCCTTGTCACCCTCGTCATGCCCCAGGGAGTGCCATCAGAATCCGATCCCCGGGTCTGTCCCGCCCCTGTGCCTTCCCCAGGATAGAGTTCAGTCCGGGACTACGCACAAGTGTGGAGTGTGAGGTAAGGCCTGGCTCCCAGAGCACACACACACACACACCTACACCTTCGTCCTCTCAAGGGCCCTCTGCTGCTCCCCAAAGGGAGTTGGGTGGGCTGTCGGTGGCTGCTGAAGTTGTGTGTATGCACCACTTACCCAAATTAGGACCCCGACAACAGGTTCACTATAGTCCTCAAACAGCCACGTCCAAATGTCCCATCCTCCCATGCAGGGCCTGCCTCCCAAGGCCTCCGGGTGGCTGGCACCAGGCCAGTGGGGCAGTGGGCAGACACAGAGAAACTGTGGCCCAGGGATCTGGTCAGGCAGGTGTCCCCAGAGGGCAGACATGAGCACGTGCTGTGTGCCGATGTGAGAACCGTCTCTACCTGGTGCCTTTCCATGCATTCTCTTTTCTGACTCCCCTCAGCCACCTTCTGAGCCTGGAATTCCAATCTCTACTTTGAGATGAGCAAACTTGGGGGGGGTGGGTGGCAAGTGAGTTGCCCAGGCTGTGAGTTGGGGTTTCAACGCAGCACCAGATTCTGACACCCTAAGAGCTGGGCCAGAGCAGGATGCCCGGAGGGGTGGCCGTGGGAAGGGAGTTTGGGTAGCGAGCCGCAGGCACATCTAGGCCAACACTGCCCCTGCATGCGTCCCCACTATGGGAGCTAGCCCAGGGTGGCGGGGGCGCTGGATGTCAGGACAGCAATTCCCAGCCCCGTGTGCCGGTTGAACTTGACACGCTGTTAAGTAAGATTGTGTGTGCGCGCTTGGCTCATTGCCCGGTGCACAGTGGCCGCTCAGTCAGTACTTGTTCTAATCTCTTTCCTCGAGGAGACTTTTCCCTCTTCCACATCTTCCCCTCCAGCAGGACTTTTGTCTCCGTCCACCCCATTCTTAGCCCAGAGCCACAACTCCTCCTGGTCACCACCCCATGCCTCCCATCAGTCCCAGCCCCCAGCCTGCCACATCAGGCTTGTCAACCTTCCCGGCCACCCTGTGATTTGTCACTGTCCCTGCACCGCCATTCAGCTCAGGCTCCCTTAGCCCCCCCACACTGCTCAGCAGGGGTCTTGCATCCCCTCCACCATTCTGCACCCCCTGTGACTTCCACCACCCTCAGGGCAAGATTCAGGCTTCATAACCTGGCTTGGGGGGCCTTCCCCTCTAGCCTCATCTCGCCCGCCTTGCATACCGCCTCCCATTGCCTTGCTTCATCTGCAGCCACCCGGACAACGACCGGGCACCTTCTGCGTGCAAAAGCGCTCCCTCCAGCCTAGCCCAGCTCCGCGCTGCACCCAAACCCAGCCCCAGGTCAACCGCATCAGCTCTGCTCACACTCCGGCCTTTCCCTCCCACTGGGTGCTGTTAACAAAGCAGGTAGCCCTCCACGTCCTGGAGCTTGGCTGCCCAGGAGCAGGCCTCCGTGTTTGCAGAGTGGCTGAGTGAGCGAGTCAGTGAGTGGCAGTTACCAAAAACCCCAGGATGGAAAAATGCACACTGATTGGGGAAGCCGCTTTGCTGGGGCAAGCGGCTGCCGGCTTGCAGGGAGCAGGGGAGTCGGCTGGGAACAGGGCCGCTTTGTTCTCGGGGGCACTCGGCATTTGGCAGCCTCTGGGGCTGAGCCAGAGCAGCGGGAGATGAGCTCACCAGTGGGCGTGAGAGCGTCCAGCTCACGTCGGACTCATCACACCCACCCACGATCCTTTCTCCACCTCTCCTGCTGGGAACATGATCGGCTCCGGGGTGCAGAGGCAAGCATCCATCTCGGGCCCAAGAAGGCAGATCCATGTCACAGGCTGAGGGATGGGGTGGGGCTGGGGGATTTTTCTGAACCCCTGAAGGATCTTAGGAATGGATGATTCTTTTCTTTGGGTCCCAGTCACTTACAATCCAAGCAAATCCGGAGGAGTCCAACATGATCTCCTGTGTGTGTCATTACTTAATACAGTTTTTCTTTTCAAACCGGTTCGAACTACACCAGGAACCTTTGCTTTCACTTTTCAAAATAGTTGAGGTATTTCTGTTTGCCTCTGATGCCCACGAAGATGTGGGGTTCAAGTGCCTCCTTCACGTGCCCCCAGGTCTGCCATCGGGCTATCCCCAGCCTCTCCCTTCCTATAAACTGGGGAGCAGGAAGAACCTACCAGCTCTGGGGCTTTCTGCTCATCCCAGCTGCATGGGTCTGGGGACAGACCTTCCTGTCAAGATTCTGTTTGCTCCAGCTCACCCAGAGAAACTTGTGCAGACTCAGAGACCACTTGTGGAAGGGTCCTGAGTCTCTCCAAGGACATGTGTGTTCACCTTAGGAAGCCTCCCATAAACATGGTTATGACATGTAAGCTCTGTGTAGGGGCAGGGGGCCCCAGAGCTTGTGGGAAGTTGAGGAGACTAGTCCTTCCCTCTCTCCGTGTTTCTCTCTCTTCCTCCCTCCCTCATTCATTCTGAGGGTATTTCTTGAGCATGCCCTATGTCCCGGGCATGGTTCAGGGTGTGAGGGACACCAATGTTCCCCTTTGCAGGACAAAGAATATCCATCCCCAGGCCATCCTACTTACCCTGGCCTCCTTTCTCAGCCCCTTCCCTTCACATTCTAAGAGGAGAGAACTTTCCAGAGGCTTTTTGAATGTCAAGCTGGGGTGTGGAGGCCAGATCTGCCAGACTGCATGGGTGACCTGCAGAGAAGGTGCAGAAAAGCCACCTAGGTCTGACCCACCAGGGCAGGTGTCCCCAACCCCCTCGCAAACCGCCACCAATACCATTTTCACCTGAGCCAAGTGCCATCGGCATGATTCTTTAATTAATGGTGTATTTTTAATACACTCGCCTTTGGGGGTTCAATAAATAGATCTTAAAGTAGAATTGGTATTTTTTTCTCATATGGGAAGCCTGGTCATATCTGAGCAAGATGTCTGCATCCCTGTCCCCATCAGGCCTAAAATCACCCTGTCCGGGTCAAGTACACATCCTATGTTGAGGAAAACCCCGTGGGAGTGGGGGAAAGGCAGGGGGTGCAGAGAGGCCTCTGATGGGGCTCTTGCTGGAGTACAGATCCAAGCCCTGCCCTCCTCCCTGGCCACAAGGTCAGGCCATGGGCAGGCCCCAGGGCATTTCCCATGTCCCTCCCTCGCTGGGGGCTCCCCAGCCTCCTGGTGGTCGATGAAGGCCCATTGCCTCCTGTTTTTAAAGGAGGCTGATTGATAGCAGGAAGAGCGAGAAGTGATGCTGCTTGGGGAGGTAATGGATAACCGGTCAGAGAGTCCAAGGCTATCACTCTGCCTCCTGGTTCTCTGGAGGGCGGGGAATTCACTGGCTGTCACCAGGGCCTTCAAATGGAATCTTGTTGTTTTATGCTGTTGAATATTGGTGATTTAACGGCAGAATGGGAGCCGCCACGGCCACACCCCCTCCTCCTCCCACCACATTGAGAAGATTGAAATGTTTCCGATTGAAATGTTGTCTGTTTACAGCCCATATTTCCTCTGAGCTGTATATTTTATTGTCATATTGACACTAATTTGACTTGGATGTCACCTCCGTTCCGACGCCCGTTCTTTATGCTGCCTGCGGGTCCAAGGGGGTTTTCAGAAACCAATTACATTGATCACACCACAGAGAGGCAGGAGGAGCTGCTGGCGGGTCTGTCAGAGGCCCCAGTTGGCAGGGAGTCCGTGCCCAGCCTGCCCAGGAGGGAGACTGAGGCAGAGGAGACCAGGCCATGGGGCCAGGAGAGTCAGGCCCAGGCTGAATGGTATATATGGCTGGTCTGATGAGCCTGCACACACAGTCCTGAGACCAGGAGGCCCTGAGCCCAAAGTTTCTTTGTCTGTATCACAGAACTAGGAAAGGGGCAGCCTCTGGGCTCCAACACCTAGGTGTCCTCATTTCCCCCATAAGAAGGGGTGAAAGGGCTACAGACAGCTAAGTGTGGGCCAGGTTAAGGTCCTCCAGCTGGGTTTCTTTAGAGCACTTTTTCAGTGAGTCCAGGAGATGGTGGCTGGGGCAGGGCTGGGCAGGAATGCTCCAGAAGCCGTGAGGATTCAGAGCCCCGCAAACCAGGCCACAAGGCTGGGTCTTGCTATCCCCAGGGGAGGCATGTCCCAGTCCAATGCTCAGGACAGCAGCTGGCCCAGAGAAGGCTCCTGGGATGCAGCTCTCTCTGCATGCTCCTGACTGGAGCCATGCCTTCCCTGTCCAGGACCTGTGGAGACGGGTCCCTGCAGCCATCCTGCTGCCCTCAGCCCAGGCTCCCAGGTCCTCAAGATGTCCACCAGCCTGGAACAACCCTGAGGTGAGTCCTGTGGGCTCATTTTCCAGGTGAGGAACCAGCTCAGGGAGGTCCAGCAGCTCTCCGAAAGCCACCCAAGTCAGAGCAGTCAAGCAGGGCCAGAATGTGGCCTGCCAGGGTCCAAGGCCGGTTCTCAAATCTCGCGCCCTTCCTGACTGCCCCCAGGAAAGCAGCAATATCCCTGAGCCTTCTGGACTTACCTGAGGCAAGCGCAGGCACCCAGTGAATGCTCCTAGCACGCCGGCTACTTACTGTTCTCATTCCCCGGGATGGTGAGCTTCACAGGGGGCCAGGGCTGAGGGGCTCCCTGCTTGCAGCTTCCGAATGACCAGTCCCTTGCCTGGCATGTTGTCAACACCGACAGGGGGGCTGAGGGGAAAAGGAACTAACACACGGACGAGCAGAGAAAAGACCCAGTAGATGAAGCAGGGTCCAGATGTCAATGGTAATGGGAGCAGGTCGTAGCGGGTGGCGGCTGTCCCGGTGAGGGCCGGCTGGTGTCCGGTCACCCGGCGGCTGACAGAAATCAGCAAAGACTCACCCACAGATGAATGGACGTCGCGGCTCTGCCAGTCCCCGGTCATAAATCACCGGAGAAGCCACAGGAAATGAGTGCCAGGATTTTCTTTCTATTTAGTAATTTATCAAGGGAAGAGGTGCATTAATAAACATATTTCCCTTGAGGGGTGGGAATAACAGAGATGAATATCACTGTCAGATTTGGCCTGTTTCCTCTTGTTAGGGGCGCAGGAGAGGGTGGGAATCCAAATATTAGCAACAAAATCTTTTTTTAAAAAAATGTATCACACAGACGAGTATATTTCTTCCTTTATATGGTGTTAGATCTTCCCTCCCACCTCATATTTCTCCGTTTGCCGCTCGGTCCGTAAGTAATAGGAATCTTTGGGAAGATTTTACTTTTGCATCTTTGATTTTCCTTCCAAGTGAGGACTGACAAGGAGTGAACTCAGGAAATAAGAACAAAGAAGCCTAACGGAGCCCTAGTGAATGGGCCGATGAGTGAGTGCTTTAGGGACGACAGGCGTGCTGCTCTGTGGCCCAGCTGTGTTTTCCAGACGTGCTGTCCCTTACTGCAACATTAACGTTAGATTCACCCTGCCCCTCGAAACCCCCTCCTAGCCCCCGAAGAAGCTACGTGAACTTGCAGTTTCATTTTAGAAAATCAACTCGCATTTCATTTTAGAAAATCAACTCGCATTTCATTTTGGGAAACCTCCGCTGGGTTTTAGGCACTCCCGTGCTCTCCAGGTGTCCTCACAGTAATCCAGGGGGCCAAGCTGCATTGCCCCCATTGTACAGATGGGCAAAGAGAGGCTCGGGAGGCTGAGTCATGGGCTCCAAGGCAAATGCTAACTGTTGGACTCCGAGTGGCAGCTAGCGCCACTGTGTATCCCCACATGGGGTGTGTGTATGTGTGTGTGTCCAGCCCAGCCCCAACCCCTCCAGGACACCCTTCCCCACAAAATGCCTCTCCTCCCCATCCTGGGCAGAGATGGTGTGCTGAGTGGTCGGTCTGGCAGCCAACGGCCTGACCTCCAGTCCACTTCTGTACTTTCCCTGGCTGTGCGGCCTCGAGAAAGCCTCTTGTTTTGTCATTCGCAAAATGAAAGTAAAAACAGCCCCATCTTTCTAGGGCAGTTTCATCAGAGATTAAACAAGTTAATACATTTGAGTGCTTAGAACAGTATCTAGCGCCTTCCAGGCGGTCTGGAAATATTGACTCTCTGTGGCTGTGAGTCTGTGCTCCCTCACCACAGCGTGCCTGTGCCGGCGGCTCAGCCGTCACCACCTCACACTTGGGCTCACCGCCGAGCCTGCTGTCTGTGCGTGCTCATAGCCCTGAAGGGGAAGGGACCCAAGTCTCTCCTTTGTGAAGGTAGGAGAGCCAGAAGCAATCAGAAAATCACAGCAGCAGATGCAGGCTTGCTGACAGGAACACCTGTTTGGATTGATGGGGTGGGAGGGCCAGGGACGGTGGTATGGGGAATGCTTCCCAACCAGAGGATGTCAGGATGCTTTCCCAGGGAAAGCGGTAATCCACTGAGATCTGAGCACAGAGAAGAGGGAGGAGCACTTTGGGCAGAGGAATATGCATGTGCAAAAGCCCTGTGCAGGAAAGCAGTTGACCTGAGGTGTGGGGCGTGGGTGGGGGCAGGACTGGAAGGTGGTGGGAGCAGAGCCTGGGGCATCGGCAAGTTGAAGCTGGAGAGGTAGGCAGGGGGCACCCACAGGGCTGCCAAGAAGCCAACCTAAGGATTTGGGCCCTTTTCCTAATAGCACTGGGGAGCTCTGGAGAAATGGGGGCAGGGGGGCACAAGGACAGGATTTGATTTATACATTAAAGAGCTCTCAAGCTGCAGGGAGTAATGTACCATCACACAGCAATTAGCTAAGAGCTCCATGATGACCAGGGTTAGTGGTGGGCTAGAGGGAGCCAAGGGAGAATGGGAGAAGAGGGACCTGTGGGCGGCTTTGGGGGCAGACCCAGTCATGAAGGAGGTGAGGATGGGGAGCATCAGGCCAACTCCTGGGTTCCCTGGTTCCTGCTCCATTGCTGTGTAGTGGTGGTGGGTGGCCACTGAGCTCAGCCCTGCAGGATATCCATAGCAACCTGGAGCTGCCTTTCAGACCGATTTTGGGGCCTCATCTGTTCTTTGCACAGCCTTGGAGGGTGTTTCTCCAGTGGCCCAGGAGGAAAGGGGCTTCCTGAGTTTGCCAGCCAACGGCAAGGGGCTAGGGGAGCACCGGGCATGAGGTGCCCAGGCTAGGGCTCTCTGCACTCAGAGGCTGAATATGCCGAGCCTTCTCGGGGGCTGCCCGGCACTGGGGATGAGGGCTCAGAGATCCGCAGGCCATCAGCCCTGCCCTCGGTGCCCCCACAGCTGTGGGTACAAGGCACTGACACACCAACTCTGCAGCCAGGGTAACCTGCCACCTTCCTGGAGGAGGGAGACCTGTGGGGTCCAAGCTGTTCTGAGCAAACAGAAGGGAAGAAGGTGGGCATCGCAAGCCCAGGACCAACCAAGCCCTGGCAGCCACTAGAGCTGCATACAAGCAACGCCTCCAGCCCAAAGGGGGCACAGAAAGGTGCTCACATCCATCGCCTACTCTCGTCCTCACCACAGCCCTGGAGGTCCGAACGAGGAGACCCTCTCACAGAGAAGAAACCAGGGCCTAGGGAGGGTCTGGACAGAGCAGAAACTGGCATGTGGGAGTCGCCCTGTTATGCGGTCAGACCATTTCTAGGCCACTGTTTGTCCAGAGGAAAGACCCAGAACCTTGACTGGGGGCAAGGACTGTACACAGGCACAGTCCAGAGCCATGGCAGGACAGTGTGACCACAGGGTAAAGGGAGCCAGTCAGGGGCAGCCTGTCCTCCCTTCCCGCAGTTCTTGAGGGGTGAAGGGTGAGAGCCTCTGCAGGGAATGGGAGTGCCTGTGCATCCCGAGTATTAAAGATGACAGGTTCCGGAAGCCTCAGGTGACTGCAGAAGCCAGGATTGGGGCTGCCCTCGGGGTGGGTCAGGAAGGGCGCCAGCCATGTCGTTTCTTGACCTGGTGCTAGTTTCATGGGTGGGTTTGCTTCGCGAGAGGCCACCAAGCTGTTCGACACTGAACCCAACCCTGTTCTCCGCAAAACTGGGAGTAAAGGCGTTAATTTATGTCCAGCGAGGGCATTCTGTCACCCAAGCCCTGACCTGTGCTTCTCCCAACCTCCCCACACCGCATGCGGATCAGTCCCATCCTGCAGAGAAGCAAACAGTTGGGAGACAGGCTTGGTCCCTTGCCCAGGAGCCCCGTAGGTTCTTATTAGGGGTCCTCAAAGGCTCTTCCTGTCGTCCCCTACTTCCCAGTCGCCCCCCCCATTCCGTCCCTGTACAAGCGGGTGACGCCTGGGGTTGGCTGTCCCCCCAGTGTCGCGTTTCTCCAGCCCGCGGGTGACACCGCGCCTGAGCCGCAAGCGGGCGCTGTCCATCTCCCCGCTCTCTGATGCCAGCCTGGACCTGCAGCGGATGATCCGGACCTCCCCCAACTCGCTGGTGGCCTACATCAACAACTCCCGGAGCAGCTCTGCAGCCAGCGGCTCCTACGGGCACCTGTCGGCAGGCACCCTCAGGTGGGCCCCAGGGCCAGCGTGGCTGAGAACTGGGAGGCGGGTGGGGGGTGCATGGGCGGGGCCGGCATGGGCGGGGCCACGCTGGGAAGGCCACGCCTTCATCCCCCAGGAGAAAGACAGGACTCCTTGCATTTATGAATAAGCGCCCTTGAACCAGTTCAGGAATTCAGAACCACTAATGAGGATGTTGAAATGTGCCAGATGTTTGAGCCTGGGTCCATATGCTCATATGTTCGGCCCCCAAACGCACTTTCTAGTGTGAAAAGTGACGTTTCCTGGGCCTAGCATGGAAGATTCCATCATGGAACCAAAGGTGACTTCCTCAGTATCTCAGTAGGTATCATGGGGAAGCCACGGCTGTTGGCCAGCACTGGGGACCCCGCAAGGTGTGACACTGTTTCGGCTCCCGCCAGGTCTCTGGGCTGGCAGCAGGCCTCCCACCATGGTCACAGCACGGCACACCAAAACCTCTGGGACACCATTCACCCTTGGGTCCCCACCCCCACCCCCACCATGCAGCCAAGGCTGTTTTAGGACTCAGACCCTACCACTTTGACTGAACTCATGTCAAGGAGGCTCATTCACATGGCCATTGGCAGGAGCCTTATTTCTCGTACTGATGTCCTTTCCCTAATGCTATTTGAGCATCTTCTCACCGTGGCAGCTGGCTCCTCTCTCCCACCCCCGGAGTAAGCAATGAAGGAGAAAGCAAGGAGGAAGCCACAAGCCACCCGTCATGTATGGCTTAGGGCCGGAGGTCACCATTATCCCTTAGTCTCCTGTTCTGGAGTGAATGGCCCCTAGGCAGATGACAAGGAGGGTCTAGAAGTGCAGTAGAAGTGAAAGGAGAGAGGGGACCATGTGTCCTTTCCTGGACAAGGGGGCATCAGGACGAACCTCAGCGGCCCAATGGTGTTCGGAGAGTCCCCGATGATGATGCAGGAGTGTATCCCAGGTGTCAGAGCAGGGAAAGGCCGGGATGCAGGGAGGAGATGGAGCCTGGCCCCTCCAGGGGCCAGCCTGCTGGAGTGAACCCTGCATCATGGGGCAGGGCCCAGGGGTGAGTGCAGAAGGGGAGGTCTGAGATGGCAGGCAATGGGGAGCCACTGCTGGCTCTTGAGCAAGGTAGAGCTGTGCTGGCAGTGAGACGAGCCACACTCCCTGCCCAGGCCCTGATTTGTCTGCTCTTCTTTGCAGCCCTGCTTTTACTTTTCCCCATCCCATCAACCCAGTGGCCTACCAGCAGATCCTGAGCCAGCAGAGGGGCCTGGGATCTGCCTTCGGACACACTCCACCCTTGATCCAGCCCTCGCCCACCTTCCTGGCCCAGCAGCCCATGCCCCTCACCTCTATCAACGCCACGCCCACCCAGCTCAGCAGCAGCAGCAACTGTCTGAGCAATGCCACCCAGGTAGATGGTTATAGGGGGCACAGGGTGGGCTGCCGGGCTCCTGGGACCCTATGAGGGATGATGGTTGCCCTCTCACACACTGGGAGCTGGTGGAAGGGCTCTGGGCACCGGTCTGGCTGGTGGGATGTCTGCTGGGCAGAGGCCATGGGATCCAAAGGACTGAACACGGGGTCAGGAGACCTGCACTAGCTCCTAACACCCTCCCTTTTCCTTGGCAAGTACTCGGTCAGTAAGTTCAGCAGTCACCGGTCTAATCAACTTAATGTATAGTCAGAGAAAGGCTGGGAGTCAGAGCCTGGCAGGGAGAGTACTCTGTACATTTTAGTCTTTGAGCTTAAGTTTACAAAAAACCATCTTATTTGCCCTTTCCTGCAAGCCTTTGATGGGGCGGGGCATGCTGGTATGGTTCCTGACACACAGTAGGTAGTATTTGGTGGGGAGAAGCCCCATTTTGCAGACGAGGAAATGGAATTATAGAGACAGTGTTGGAGAATGGAGAGGCATAGGCTTTGGGATCAGCTCCACTGTGTTTTGGACCCTGACCCGCCGAAAGCTCTTCCAGCCTGGGCTGATGAATGTGCCGAGCAGGGCCTGCCACATAACTGGCACCTCTAAGCCTACGTGACCCTGTGGGCTCAGAGCCCCGTGTGGACCCAGTTCCGGTTAGCACTCACGATGACAGTTCTTGAGGTGGAGCAACTGCCCAGGCCAGCCACCTGGCAGGCCACAGCACAGACGTGACCATGTTCTGGGAGGAAGGCAAGAAGAACCCCTTTTCCAAGACGCCCTCCATCTCCACCCCAGGGCTCTAGGTGGCCGCGTAGCACCTGCCCCCAGACAGAAGCTGGTAGCTCTTGTCACCACCCACCCTGGTTGCTCTATCTAGCCCCCTTCTCCTGAGGAATTAGACCCTTCTTTCTTGCTCCCTGGGCTGACCCAGCCCTGTTCTCCCCAGCCCCCGAGCTTCCCCTGCTCTCATGCTTCAGAGGGCTGAACGGTTGAGACTGTTGGAACAGGGGTGATCTGCATGCCCAGCATCTCCCAGAGAGAGAGTATCTTTTCCATTCCCATGGAAGTGGGGGGTTGGAAGGCCGAGCTCTGGGCTCTCCCCAGCTGTGCTCCTGGCCAAACCACCAAATGGGGAGCCAGCTTCTGAATCCTCCAACACCAGTGTTGGCCCAGTCCACGTGGGGAGGATCCCAGAGGTAAAGCCCAAACAGACGTTGGGGTGTCCTCGTTGGGGGCTCCTGTGTGACGGGCTCTCCTGCACTCCTCCCTCAGAACAAGCCGAGCAGCGAGTCGGCTGTGAGCAGCACGGTCAACCCAATCGTCATTCATAAGCGCAGCAAGGTCAAGACAGAGGCCGAGGGCCTGCGGCCAGCCTCCCCACTGACCCTGACGCAGGTAACCGGCTGGTTGTCCTGGCTGCCCTCCCGTGGGGTCAGGCGACCCGGGACCTCAGCCCTGGTGGCGAATGGATGAATGGACCGCTGTCTGCATGAATGAGTGAACCAGAGAGGGTGGATACACTGTGAGCTCAGGAAGGGCCAGAGCTGGGTCCCTGGCAGCCTGCACATCACATGCTCATCAAACATGTGTCACACGGAAGAATGGATGAGGGGGATGGATGTCTGGGGCTGCGGCCATCTCCTCCCAGCCCCTCACACAAGCCCCGGGCACACTCGCTAGCTGGGCCCCTGTCCCACCTCTCCCTCTCCCTGGAACGTCACTCCCCTATCCCCTCCCCCTCACTGCCACTACACCTTGTCCTGACCCTCCTGGAGAACAGGACTCGCTTCTGCCCCAAGCCCAGCCTAGCTTCTAGGCCATCTTGCCTGTCGCCTGCACTGCCCTATAAAGCTTGGGAGAGGGTGGCCCCCCGGGAGAAGTGTCTGATTTGGCACCAAGCCATCAGGGTTTACACAGGGACTGGTACTAAGTCCCTATGACATTATATTTTCTTTCTTTTTTAAGATTTTGTTTATTTATTTGAGGGGAGAACACATGTACATGTGGGAGATAGGGGCAGGCTGAGCACGGAGCTCAGCGCGGGGCTCAATCTCACAACCCTGAGATCATGACCTGATCGACGAGCCACCCAGGTGCCCCGAAATAATATTTTCTAATGACTCAATGCACATGTGAGTGGCACGGTGAGGAAGGAAGGAAGGGAGGGAGGATGTTTCTTGGCAGGAAGGTGAGGAGGGCAGCCACCTGGAGCCCAAGACTGGTATGTTGTGGGGCTGAAATCTCTGTGCAGGTCCCTTGGGATAGCCCACTGCTCCTTCGGACATTCTGAGACAGCAGGCCGACACAGGCCCAGTTCTTGGAGCAAAGGCCTGTCGGGGGAAGGGCTTGGCATGAGTGCTGAGCCCACGGTGAGCCTCACACCCCTCCCCAGGCCTCTTGCCGTGGCCTGGTCTCCATCTGTTACTCCACAATCACCAGCTTTGACACCAAGGATGCAGGGGACCTCCGTCCCCATCTCCCCTACATCTGCCAGACCATCTTTTATCAAACCTGTAAACCATCGGGCACGCTCTGGGCACTTAATTTTTATGAAATATGGGGTCCTGTTATTGTCAGGCAAACAGAGGAGCTGGTGACAAATTCTTCTCCCCTCGCTGACGCTGAGGCATCTCGGCTTGATGCATGGTTTCCACGAGGTCGGCCGTCATCGGGGGCCGGTGAAATTGATGAGGACGGCCCATCTCCAGGGGAGACAGACACGCCGAAGCAGCGAGGACAGGCGCTGAGCCCCTGGGAGCCCCTGCCCCACCCCTCTTGCCCAGAAGGGTGGCACAAAGCCATCCTTCCTGCCTGGCCTGGCCCCTTGGACGCGTCAGTGGAAGGAAAGCCGTGTATCACCCGAGGTTGTCACCGTGTCGCTCAGTGTCCTGATTCAGTGACCTGGCTCATTTGCAAGGTGGATGGGCGTGTTTCCTCGTGGCAGGCAATGCTGCATAAGGAGTCCCCACTCTGCTTAAGCCCTCCAAACTGTGGGCTAGGGTGATGCCGACTCCCTCTAGAAGCCTGAGTACACCCGCGGCCCCTGGGCCACCTTGCGCTCACAGGTCCATCTTGCAGCTTGTTCAAGAGTCTTCTTGGAGACGAGCAGGACATGCGGCTCATGAGATAAGAAGTCTGTTTGCGGTTTTTCTGACCATGTAGAGCGGGTGTAGGAGGCCACAGCCCCGCAGAACCCCCCAGAGCCACAGGTCCCAGGCAGGGGTGCTCCTGCACCTTCCTTATAACGTGGACCCCATGCCCGCCCACGGACTTAGGAAACCACATGTCATCATTTGCCTTTTCAAGGCAAGTACATTCACTGAAAAGCACTCTGAGAAGCAACCAGAAACTCCTCTGAGAGGAGCCCTTTGCAGCTCCAGTGGGCAGTGGGTCGGTCAGGGGCATGGGTCTGCAGCCAGCCCAGGGAGCCGTGAAGTGGACACAGCAGTAGTAATGAGGCTAAGGGGCGACCACTGCGTGGTCTCTGGAGCGGGTTGGGGCTGGGGCTCCTGACTGGGGGGAGAGTTGTCCCCCTTAGTCTTAGCTCTAAAATTTTTCCCCAGGGGCTTTTCTAAAAGACAGACTATTCCAGCAGTTTTATAGATAGTGTGAAATGGAACGCAGCTCATTCTAACAACTACTTGTTTGCCTAGCTTTGCTCTGAGCCTGCCTAGGGAGCCCACAGAATACCGGGGAGTCCTCGACATCCGTGCAGGTCCTCACTGGGCCTTCGTCCCAGCCTGGCACGTCTGGGCTCCCCTTCTCTCCCCACCCGCAGTCCGCCCCCGTGTCCCCTGCTAAGAGGCTGCCCCTGATTAGCTCAGCATCTCCTGGGGTGGGGCTCCCTGTGGGACAGAGTCTCTGTCTCTGGCTCTTCGAGGTGTGACATGCTTTGTGCTCTTTGAAAGGAATGCCGGGCACCTGTGATCGGGTGAAGGCCTATCTTGGGTGGAGGAGTTGTGGGGGCTTTCCTTTGCCACCTTGAATGGGGCACACATGGGCCCCATCCTGATGGGGAGACTTGAGTGCAGACCTAGGCTGTCACAAAGTCACTTTGTGCTCTACGAAGAGCAAGGTGACCTCTCCCTGAACCCGTTTTCCTGGCTGCAATGCACGAATACAGACACCCACACGTCTTGGGGCTGTGGCAGGGAAGAGGGGCGGGGGAAGAATTTGCCATAGTTCGCTCACTCTACCCTGAGCCTGAACCAAGGCGAGCTGTGAGTCCCTGGGAGGAGGGGGTCACGTGAGAGTCAGTTGTCTGCACGCCAGCTGGTTCTCTTGCCTCCACGCTGGACCCGATCTCGTACACACTCTAAATAAAAACACCCCTACCCTGATCCCATGGGGCCCACCTCAGCTCCCCCGGAGGAAACCAAACCAAAGAAGGAAAAGACCCTTCCCTCTTTTCTCCTGTTCTCCTTGCCAAGTCAGTTGACCCAGGATGTGATGGGACACTTTGGTGATGATAAGCCAGCAGGAGAGAGGAAGGAGAGGCCCCGAGACAGCTGTGCAGATAAGAGGAAGGAGGGAGGCAGCTGCGGAAGTAGGCTGAGTGCATATATGGGCATATGTGTGTGCTTGTGCATGCAAGCATGTGTGTGGCCCTCACCACAGACTGCCTGGGGCCCGTGGTAACCTTTCATCGGGGGCAGGTGGCTGAACACGGCTCACCATGGGTGTGCTCTGCTCCTCCCCCAGGAGCAGCTAGCTGACCTCAAGGAAGACCTGGACAGGGATGACTGCAAGCAGGAGGCCGAGGTGATCATCTATGAGACCAACTGCCACTGGGAGGACTGCACCAAGGAGTACGACACGCAGGAACAGCTGGTGCATGTAAGCCTCGAGCCGCACAGCCTGCTGCGGCAGCCAGAGCTTCCGGGCCCCCTGCTGGAGAGAAGGGGCTGGAGGAGATGGCTCCAGGAGATGCCTGGGCCACAGCTTTTGCAAGGGGGAGGTGTAATTATTTATCTGAGTCCCACCTGTTTCTAAAAGTGCACATACAAATACAGACATCATAAAAGAGATTAAAAACAAAAACAAGCAAATGAGAAAATTGAGGAGAAAGGAACAAGAAGATGAAGCCTGGAGTAGAATGTATTTTTTAAAAACTAAATGCTCTGGAGTGTTACTTGCATAAATATCTTTTTTTTTTTTTTTTTTGAGCTTCCTAGCAGCCAGTGCAAAGAGAGAATTAAGACCAGTTAAATCAGCCGGCATCAGTGAGATCATAACAAGCCTGACTCTGAAACCAGGACATAGTTCCTCCCATGGAGGAAGGAATTAGTAACTTCCTCTGGGAGACCATTCCCAGAGACCGAGTATCTACAAGTGCAGATGGGGTATCAATACCGTATCAGGAAGAGACTGCTTAAAAATTCCTAGATACTGCCAGGGCAGGACACCAGAGAGGCCATGGGACCTGGGTGCTCTTTTTGTGTCATGTCCCTTGGTCCCCACTCTGAATTTCTCTACAGCAGCATTCATGAGATGGCAGTTGGAGGGGTGGGTAACCCACAGCGGGAAGAGCAGAGGCTTCGAAGCTGGCTACATCACAGTCAGCTGAGTGGTTCCGAACCACTTGAGCCTCACGAGCCTGTTTTTTTCTCCTGTAATGGCAGGTGAAGTCTACCCCCATAAGGGTGTGAAGGTTAGATGGGATACCCACATAAGCACGTAGCAGATGGCTTTTCACAAGTGATGTTTCCCTTCCACTTCCTCTTCCTTGTTTCCTGTACCAGCCTCAGTGTCTCTCTTCTCCATGCAGAAGATGAAATTGAAGAGCAATTGACTTGAAGAATAACCCTTCCAGCCAACCCCCACCCTGCCCTGCACACGCGCACACACCCATAGATACACACAATTCTTGGGGACTGAGAGTCCGTAAACATGAACCCCACACTAAACCAGCAGCTCGATCTTTGGGTAGGGTAGATACACACACTGTTCCCATCCATAAGCCACCACAGGGAAGCTTGCTTCTCCCCAGCCCGTGCACTCAGGCATTTAGGACAACACCCACTCCCTCCTGTCATGAGAGTTGCTCTCAAATGCTGGAGGTTTCTTTTGCTTTGGGGATCCCCTGCCCCCCAATGATTCTCATGTAGGAGGCCAGAATTTCACAGCGAACCCATTGGAGTTGAAATAGCACCGAGAAGCAGGGCTGCTCTAACCCCTCCTGGAACTTGAGCATAATTCTTCAACCTGCATCACGTCTTCGGGTGAATGAGTCCAAGAGGGAGGAGGGGCCAACTGGGTCTGCGAGTTGTAGTATGGATCAGATTAGATGAAAGGAGAGAGGACAGCACATGCGGGGCTGGGAGGGGGCCAGGCAGAGGTGGAGACACAGACACGAGAGGTGTGCCTGGTGATGAGCGAACGGGGCTGCCAAGAGCCGGGAGGGAACACCTCCAATAAAGGCATCAGGGGCAGGAAGCTTTAGCTGCAGGCTTCCGCCTGTGCCCAGGACCGTCCCTGCAGGTGTAGGGGAGCACCTCTGCGTGGCCCCGGAAAAAGAAGGCCCCTACGAGAAGAGAGCCAGCCCCTCGGCCCAGCTGTGTCTTTCTCTCTGCTTCCGGGGAAGATGGATGGTGGCAGGCACACAGGCGAGCGGGAGCCCCCAGTCGATTATTAACAATTTGTTGCTAACTAAACCAATAAGAAAAAAATGAAAGGCATTGTCAGGAAGCATTTTTATCATTTGAAAGGCTTTAAAAATGGAAAGTGAGGCTAATATGATAAGATTTCCCTGGAAGTTCAAGCGCTGTAGATTTTACTCGCTCCAATGCTGACATTTATATGCACAACAGCCGGGGCCAGTTTCTCAGGGCGCGTGGACCTGGCAGCTTGCTGTCTTTCTGGGTCCGGCTCTCCCGAACAGCCTCGCGGCTTGCAAAGATCGACAGCAGCACCGTCCAGTAGAAGGATGCCGCCAGCCACAAAGGCCCGCCACACGTGTAACTTGACATTAACCTGGGAGCACGTTTTAAAACGGTCAAAGGAAACAGGTGAAATTCATTTAAAAAATAGATTGTATTTCACCCAATATATCTGAAAGATGATCATTTTGACGTATAATCAATATAAAACAATTATTGGGGTATTTTACATCCTTTTTTTTTTTAATTGTCCATCTTAGAAATAGCCCATCCCAGTTGGGACCATCCACATCTCAAGGGCTCGAAGCCACAAGTGGTGAATAGTACTGCATTGGAGGGGGTGGCAGGTGGAGGACGGTGAAAGCAGGAAGATGTGCCAAGAAGAGAGGCGGTGGGGCTAGAGAGAGAGCAGGCCACCAAGACCAGAGTATCCCAACCCTCCCATCCCCCTATGGGGAAGCAAGCCCAGCCTGATCCACACACAGATAGCGCAGGACCTTGAACAAAGAGGCAGATGAAAGGGGAAGGATGGGACATGGATGAGGCAAAGGGAGGCTCCCTGGTGGCCTTGAGGGAGATGCCCTAGAGGGAGAGGAAGCACAGGAGGTTCAGTATACATTTTCAGTCCACTGCGTGTATGACCAATACCACCTTTTTTCACTCCCCTAGATAAATAAGCAACCTCAAAACCTAAGGACTAAAAGTCCAGAGGCCCCACACATACCCACACATCCTAAGCTCAGAGGTAGTAATACCCCTGCTCCAGGAGTATGGCTGCCTTCAGTTAAATCATCAAAGCAAGTGACTAATCCAAAGGGTCTACCTAGGGCAGCTTGCAATGTTTCCTGTGACAGAAAGGGAAATTTGGCCCCTTGTCCCACATCATGGGAGAAACTAATGGAGGTGGCACACATGTGATGAACCCGAGGCAGAAGCTGGAAGGTGTAGGTGTAGGGCTGGGGATAGGAGGAAAGCTAGTCTGCATTCCTGGGCCACGGCAGTGCTACCTGAGATGCGTCTATGGACCCCACCTCCAGGAAGAGCTTCTTGACCTTGCACTTCACAGCTTCCCCCCTATGGCCCCACCTGCCCGGGGAAGCCCAAGGCCATGCCTCAAGATCAGTCATGCAGTCTTTGGCTGACCTGCTGTACCATCTTGGGCCATTGTGTGTCAGGGGCAGCCTCACACCGTGCCCAGAGCCCAGCATCAGGGCACTACCCTTTCTTGCCGGGGCCCTGTCCAGACCACAAAAGATCTGGGTCTTGGTGAAAAGTGCCAGAACCAGCCTCTCAGAGGCTACTCTCAGAAGTAGAGATGAGGATGCCTTTATGTTTCTATTATGATTAAAAAAACAAAAATAAAACTTCAGGAATTACTGGGACAATAGGGGCAAGGTTGGGAGAAGCTTCGCATGCACCAACTGTGGGCATGTCTGCCTCACTGCAGTTCATTAGTGCCTACTGTTTGCAGCCCAGGAGCATCACCATCCTGACCAGAGCCTGGAGCCCAGCCTGGGGTGAGCGGGATGCCCTTGCCCATCACAGATGGCCACTCTGACCACTGACTAATTGGGAAATTTAGCTGAGACGAATAGCACACAGTAGATCTGCAGTTAGGGGCAGCTAATGAGAGCTGATGAAGAGGTGGGGGCCCGGCACCCAGGCAGTGGTCTTGTCAGGCAGTGGGCGTTGTGTCTGCACAGAGGAGGTGGGGTCTGCAGGGGCGGGAGGCCAGGCTTACCGCCATCTTTGCCATCTTTCCCGGCAGCACATCAACAACGAGCACATCCACGGCGAGAAGAAGGAGTTTGTGTGCCGCTGGCAGGCCTGCACCCGGGAGCAGAAGCCCTTCAAGGCGCAGTACATGCTCGTTGTGCACATGCGCAGACACACGGGCGAGAAGCCCCACAAGTGCACGGTGAGTGGAGCTTCCAGTGCCCTGCCACACAGTGTCTCGACGCTTCAGGTGCAGCCCTTCCCCTCCACCCCCTCGGTCTCCACGGAGGACAGCAGTGTGGTCTCCACGGAGGACAGCAGTGTGGTCTCCACAGAGGACAGCCGAGCGCCTGGGGCTGATGAGGGCTGTGTTAGGCATGGCTGGCCACGGCACCATCTGGGCCCCACAACGTGTTGTCCTGTGTGCTCCTGACCTGAGAGTTCCAACCTTGGGAAGTTCTTGAGGCTGGTCACCTTTCTCTCCCAGACCTCTGATAGATTCCAGGAATGGGTGCATCTTGGTAACTGCAGTGGGGAGGTGCTGGTGGCTCTGTAGTTGTGACTGTGTGGCCATGAACCCCGTGGCGGGACTATACCCCTGCAGATCAGCCCTGCACAGAGAAAACTTTACTGGCGAGTTGCTGAAGCAACATCCCTTTGGTTAAATTTTTAAATTATTTTTCTTTTTTTTTTCTTTTAATTTTTTTGAAGATTTTCTTTATTTGAGAGAAAGAGAGGATAAGCGCAGGGTTGGAGGCGGAGTGGGGGGAGACAGAGGGAGAAGGAGAAGCAGACTCCCTGAGGAGCAGGGAGCCAAAACAGGACTCGATCCCAGGACCCAGGATCATACCTGAGCAAAGGCAGACTCTTAAGCAACAGAGCCACCCAGTCGCCCTGAATTTTTTTTTTTTAAATGGACACAAAAATAAAATCTTCTAGACATTTTCCCTTGTGGTTTCAACATAATTGGTGACTATGATTAGCGAGACCTTTTTTTAGCACACATGACTTGTCCCTCTTTAAAAGGACCACTAGTCCAGTGATGCCCTGCCCTGATGCTGCTAAAGCCTCTGGGAATTCTCCATGAATTACCTTATAATTCTGAGATAGACATTTTGCTCTCATTTTAATATCTCTGAATTCAGGCTGTCTTAAAATTGGTAGTGACGGGGATTCAACAAAATATGCCACCTTTGTTGGCAAGTGTTATTTTTTTAATTGAGATAAAACTCTCGTGCCATAAATTCACCCTTTAAAAAATGTACAAGTCAGTGATTTTCCGTATGTTCACTAAGTTGTGCAACCATCACTGCTAGCTAATTTCAGAACATTGTCATCACCCCCAAAAGAAAACCCAGACCTATTTGCAGTCACTCCCTGTCCTCTTTCCCCCTACTCCCTAACAACCACTAATCTGCTGCCCCATCTCTATGAATTGCTCTGTTCCAGACAATTCATTAAAACAAAATCACGCAATGGGCAGCATTTGTGTCTGGCTTTGTTCACTCAGAGAGTTTTCAAGGTTCATCTCTATCGTAGCATGTATCAATACATCGTTTCTGTTTATGACTAAACAACAGTTCATTGTACACAAAAATCCTAGTATTTTTACCCATTTACCCAGTTGATGGATATTTGCATTGTTTTCACTTGTTGGCTATTATAAAAAATGCTGCTGTGAACATTAATACACGAGTTTTCGATCCTCTTGTGTATGTACCTAGAGTAGAAATGCTGGGGCATATGGTAACTCTGTGTTCAACTTTTGGAGGACCAGCCACACTGCTTCCCAAAAGGGCTGCACCATTTTATATTCCCACTAGCACTATCTGAGGGTTCTGATTTCTCCACATCCTTCCTAACACTTGCTTTTGATTATACTCATCTTAGGGGATGTGAAGTGGCATTTCATTATGATTTTGATTAGTGATTCCCTAATGACTGTGATGTTGAGCATCTTTTCATATGCCTATCGATCATTTGTGTACCATTTTTGGAGAAATGTGTACTCAAATATTTCACCCATTTTTAAATTGAGTTACTTGTTTCTATTGTTGGGTTGTAGTAGTTCTAAACCCTTGTCAAATATATGACTTTCCAGTATTTTCTCCCATTTCTGTGGATTTTCTTTTCATTTTCTTGATGGTTTCCTTTGAAGCACCAAAGTTTTTAATTTTGATGAAATCCAGTTTTTTAATTCTTTGTGCTTTTGGTGCCATATCTAAGAAGCCATTGCCTAATCCAAGGTCACAAAAATATATCCCTATGTTTTCTTATGTGAGTTTTACAGTTTATAAATATATAAATATATAGTCTTTTACAGTTTATAAATATATAGTCTTATTTACATAAATATATATTATGTATAAGTATATATTATAAACACATAAATAAATATATAGTTTTATAGGGTAGCTCTACCATTTAGGTCTTGAATCCATTTTGAGTCCCTTTGGATATATGGTGTGAGGTAGGGGTCCAGCTTCATTCTTTTTGCATGTGGCTGTCCAGGTGTCCTGATCCAATTTGTTGAAGAGACTGTTCTTTTCCCCATTGAATGGCCTTAATGCCCTTCTCAAAAATCACTGGACCCTCATATATATGAGTTTATTTCTAAACACTCACTTCTGATCTGTTGATCTCTATGTCTGTCCTTATAGCACCACCCACAGTCTTGATTACTGTAGTTTTGTAGTAAATTTTGAATTGGGGAAGTGTCAGTCCTCCAGATTTGTCCTCCTTTTGCAAGATTATTTTTGGCTCTTCTGGGTCCTTTGCAGCAAGTTATTTTTGTAACATTCTGAGCGCTAGCAAACCTTAGCCCTGTGGTACAAACTGTGTATTGTAGAAACAGATCCATATACCAAATATACCCAATCACTGGTCAGGAATAAAGGGGAAGATGTGAAGACACATAATAACCCAGTTCCTAATAGGGTTTATGCGTCATTCGAAGGGCAGTTTTCATAGGAACATTAGGTGTTATTGCACTATCTTGGAAATAGGTTCAGAACCTCCTACAATAATCCATCCTCCCTTCCTTCCTCCCTCTCTGCCACTCTCTCTTGCTCCCTCCCTCCTTCTTTCCTTCCTTTCCAAAAATGCTTCTTGAGTGCCAAAAAAATTTTTTTTCACCAGATATTAACTACTAGGAACTAAAATGAACAAGATCTAGAAGATACCTGTTCTCTTGGAGCTGGCATCCTAATGGGAAGGCCAGATAACAAAATGACAAAGATTATAAATTGCGGTAGGGAATATAAAGAGAAAAAGCATAGTCTTATGATAAAGAAGATCAGAGAAATTCTTCTAGAGGAAATACCAGAAGATATTCAGAGGGAGTGAACCAGGCCAGGACCCCGGTAGCCAGGGGTGGTGTGTGCAAAGGCCTCACACTGAGAAGAACTTAGTGGGGTCAAGGAACTGAAAGGGGTCCAGCATGGCCAGAACAAAGGTGAGGGTGGCCAACTCACTCAAGGATTTGGAGCACACTGGATTTTATTTTATCTTAGTAGGCTCCAAGTCCAGCCTACTTGGAGCCCAACATGGGGCTTGAACTCAAGATCCTCAGATCAAGACCTGAGCTGAGATCAAGAGTCAGACACTTAACTGACTGAAATCCAGGGGCCTCTGGATTTTACTTTCAGTGCCTTTTAACTCAACCATTCTAATCAGGCAGTGGCACTGGAAACAGTTAAAAATAGTATTTTCAAAGAGTTTTTAATGGTACGGGAAGATTCTTAGCATGTGCCGTTGACTTTAACAAACAGAATATGTAACAAAATACGTGATATGTTTCCACTTGTGATTTGAACATTCAGGATGAACTGTCAAGTCCCCAGAGAGAGACTTACCTGGATGTTGGCAGTGGCTATTCCTGGCAGCCAATGGTTTTCATTTCTCTTTTTGCACTTTTCTGTCTTTCCCAAATGTTCTAGAGTAGTCTTGTGTCATTTTATCATCAGAAAGCAGGGTGGATATTGTTAAAATCCTGGGCGCACGAGTGGAGTGTGGAGGGATGGATCTGGGGAGGAGGCAGCAGACCAGCCCCTGAGGTCGGGATCCCTGCATTGGATCTGGAGCACCCTCACTAACCGAACCCACCTCTTCCCAGTTCGAGGGATGCTCAAAGGCCTACTCTCGCCTGGAGAACCTGAAGACACACCTGCGTTCCCACACTGGGGAGAAACCGTACGTGTGCGAGCACGAGGGTTGCAATAAGGCCTTCTCCAATGCCTCCGACCGCGCCAAGCACCAGAACCGCACCCACTCCAACGAGGTACCCAGCCAGGGTGTGCACAGTGTGTGCACGTGGGGCCCCTCTGACGCGTATGTAATTGTACCACCCCGTGGCTTCTAGCAGGCTGTTAAGTAGCTAGGTGCCTGATGCCCCTAGCCCCCTCCCCAGCCTACTATCTGAGTTCAGGACGGATCGGCAGGGCCCCGCCCCTCCACCCTGGGCAGGTGGCAATGATGTGCTACAGCTGCTGCTGCTGTCTGACCTATTGTAGCTGTCAGCCCCTCACTGGTAAGCCACAGAGCAGCCTTTGTCTCCCTCCCAGGTAGCCAGACGCCCTGGCAGGACTGACAGAACCCAGGGTGAGAAGTCCACTGTACCGGCCTCCCAGTCCAGGCCAAGCCACTCAACTGCTTTTGCTCGGGTAGACTCAGGAAGGAACATTTCTAAAAACTTAGATACGTTTTGGATCCCAAGAGGATTTCCTCCAATGCTTGTAAGAAATCAGAGGCATTCCCTAAGGAATCTAAGCCCCCCAGGGTCTCTACAGACAAGAGCTAGCCTTGGAAAGGGGTGTGTTTATGTATGTGTGTGGATGTTTGTGTGGATGTGGGTGTACGTGTGTATGTATTATGTGGGTCTGTGTGGATGTATATTTGTAGGACATGTGTGCGTGTTTGTGCACTTGTGCACATGTACATGTGTATGTGCGTGTGTATGTATGATGTGTATGCATGGACATGTGTGTATGTGTGAATGTGTGTGGAAGGGTACTAGGGAGTGTGTCTACATGTAGATGTGGGCTGCGTGTGTGTGCGTATGTGTGTACTCAGGACTGAGGTTCAGAAACCCTGGGTTTTCATCCCATTCCTGAGTGACTTTGAGCCAGTTTCTTTGCCTCTATGAACCTGTTTTTCTTCATCAGAGAGATCGGGGTGTTAACCCTATCTAATAGAAAATAGTATAATTTTCTATTTTTATACTACTTTCTATAGTATAATAGTATAATAAAATAATAGAAAATTCCAGTGCCTTGATCCACAGGGAAGCGGCATTGCAATCACACCAAACCCCGTGTCCCCGACCCCCTCCCTGGTCTCTGATCTGTGTCCCCAGCTTGTGATGAGGGCTTCCTCAACTATGCACTTACCCACATACAAAGATGGCAGATCAGACTCATGGGGCTGAGCTCCTGCAGGCCTGGAGCTGGCCTGGCTCCATCCAGCACCTTCTGACTATACCAGCCAAAGGACGTGGCATCGCTCCAGGAGAATGGGGAGTGCTCTCACTCAGAGTCTCGTAACACATGCCTGCTTCTCTTCCCAGAAACCCTATATCTGCAAGATCCCAGGCTGTACCAAGCGATACACGGACCCCAGCTCTCTCCGGAAGCACGTGAAAACGGTACATGGCCCAGACGCTCATGTCACCAAGAAGCAGCGCAACGATGTGCACCTCCGTGCCCCCCTGCTCAAGGAGAACGGGGACAATGAGGCCAGTGCTGAGCCCGGTGGCCGGGGCTCTGAGGAGAGTGCTGAGGCCAGCAGCACCAGCCAGGCCGTGGAGGACTGCCTACACGTCAAAGCCATCAAGACCGAGAGCTCCGGGGTAAGCAGAGCAGGGCAGTGCAGGCCCCAGTGCATGCCTCCCGCCCTCAGGAGATCAAGCCCAGCAGCACGAGGGCCCAGAGCCCCAACTGCAGCCGTGGGTTCTGTCTCGGGATCCCCTCCTCTAAGCGCACGACAACATCCTCCTCTCTCCAGCTCAACTTTCCTCCCTTCACGACCTTGGGCCTCTTATAGAACCTGTCTTGTGCCAGGTCCCGTAGTTCTAGGCAGGGCCATGGGCCACGGGGATGCCTGGTCCCACATGGTCAGTCTGTGGGTGGTTCCTGGGATTTGCCTTTCCAACCAGCACCCAAGAGCTACAGTTGGTCCCCTTCCCTCTGTCCTGTCTCTGTGTCCTTGCCCCTGTGGCCTCCACTCCTTTTGTTCTAACCACCTGTTCTTTGTTTCCACCTCTTTCTCTCGACTGTACCTCCCCTAAGGATAGACGGTACTGAGGTGAGCAGGGAAGCCCGGCCGCGGTGTGGGCGGGCTGGCGTGCTGAGGGCGGGCTGGGGTATTGGTCCCAGCCTGCGGCTTGGGCGCAGGCTGATAGGGCAGTCCAGGCCCCTCAGGAGCCTAGTAAGATGGGTTTGGGTCGGTGGGCATCAGGCACTGCAGGTAGAACCCCCAGGACAGTTAAAGGCTGGAGGCAGGAATCAGGCTGGCAGCTACAGGAGCGAACCATGGGGACGGAACCTCCCCGAGGGACAGGGCTGAGAGGAGGCGCAAGTTCAGGGCACAGAGGAGGAAAGGACCAGCCAATGGAGGGTCTTGAGTGCCAACCTGAGAAATGCAGGTCTTGCCATGGGCAGAAGGGAGCACTGTCACCGAAAATTCTGGAATTTGGGAGCATCTGGCCTGGAAATGAGCCCACAGGTGCTACATCTGAAGTGAGCCTCAGCTGGGCTTAGAGCCCAGGTCCCAGTGGAGGCAGCCCGGGTTGTGTGGAGTCCTGCATTGTACACATGAGCCCCCCTCTGCATGGACCAGAGTGGGGGCTGGTTCAGAGTGGCCCGTCAGTCAAGGGCTTGTGTCCAGCAGGTCCACACTCCCTGGTCTTCCTGGCCCTTTCCAATAACCTGCCTCTGGCCTGTTGAGAAGGCACCAGGTCAACAGGCCCCCACAGCTCCTTGTTCCATCACACAGCACGTCCCTGTTTTTGGGAACACTGAGCACCCTCTTGGATGTCAACTTCACGCAGCCGTGGCTGCCTCTGTGGGGCAGACCTCAAGTGTCCCCACATACTGAAAGCTCAGCATGCAGAGCTCTAGCCCAGGTGCTGGCCCAGACAACCAAGGAGTGGGAGGCAGGAAAATGTGGCGCCTTCCGCCTCTCAGGTGCCTTCCGCCTACCAGAAGCTTTCCATACAGCCACTGACCCTGTCCCAGAGACAGCTCAGGTGCCTCTTCTAGTTGGGGGAGCTGAGGTTCAGAGAAGTGAGGTGGCTGGGCCACCTGCTGCAGACAGACAGTGATGCTCAAAAGCTCTCTGCATGGCGGCCTCCTTCCCAGGTGTGCAAGGGCACAGCGTGTGTACACACAGGGGTAAGGGCCAGGGGGATTCTCGCACCCTCTGAGTCTGTGTCTTCTCACACCCCCTCACCCCGTAGCTGTGTCAGTCCAGCCCCGGGGCCCAGTCATCCTGCAGCAGTGAGCCCTCTCCCCTGGGCAGTGCCCCCAACAATGACAGCGGCGTGGAGATGCCAGGGACAGGGCCCGGGAGCCTGGGAGACCTGACAGCTCTGGATGACACGCCCCCGGGGGCCGATGCCTCAGCCCTGGCCGCTCCCTCTGCTGGTGGCTTGCAGCTGCGCAAACATATGACGGCCATGCACCGGTTGGAGCAGCTCAAGAAGGAGAAGCTCAAGTCGCTCAAGGATTCCTGCTCCTGGGCTGGGCCGGCTCCACACACCCGGAACACCAAGCTGCCTCCCCTCCCAGGAAATGGTAAGAGGGGTCCCCGGGTGTGTGGGCAGGGGCGGGACAGGGCCTGGGCCAAGCACCCGGTAGATTCACCTCCATCGAGCGCCATGTCCATCTCACTGGATGCCCACAATAGAATAGATCTCACCAGCCCATTGCACAGATGAAAAAAAGTGAGGCTTGGAGAGGGGAGAGTGCCCCATTCAGCTCAAGGGCAGGCCCGAGTGGCTCCAAAGCCTGTACTCTTCCAGCTCTACTGTGCTTCTGCTCTGGGCACTGTGGCCAAGGCCCTAGGGAGGAGAGCACTATAATCCCTGCTCTGGGCACTGTGGCCAAGGCCCTAGGGTGGAGAGCACTATAATCCCAGCCCCTGTGTTTAGAAGGCCATGCTGTGAGAAGCACACTGGACCAGGGAAGGAGCCAGGGAGCGAGGACAGAGCTCGGGCTGGGGCTGGGCAGAGGAGAGAGACAGCACGTCAGCTAGGGAAGCACAGGGACTTCTGCATAAAGTCAGTTTCAAGAGGTGCTGGCCAGGCTTCAGGAACCAAGGCGACTCTGTGCCAGACAGTTAACTGGACCCACAGCCAGTGTGGTGGACACTGAGACGCACCACCCAGGTGTCTCTTGAAGGGAGGCTTTGTTGCCCCAGCTGTTGCAGAAACTGCAGGCAAATGGCCGTCAACTCCTGGCCTCATACAGAAATCGCCTGGGCTGTAGACTGCTGCCTCCCCCAAGGTCACCCTTTTCCGGGGTGGCCCCCATCCAGGGACTGATCAGGGCAGGAGTGTGAGGCCGTTCAAGGCCCAGAGCTCCCTGTGACATCAGCTGCCGTGGGGCCTGCAGACCTGCGTGCACGCACACACACACACACACACACACACCCTTGGCACTCTGAGGCCTTTGCTCCCTTCTATGGGTGTGCATCAGGGGACTGCCTATTAGTAGCCTCCTGGGTCAACTCAGCCCCTGGGATGCCAGCCTGGCCACAGCCACTCCCAGATGGTGAAGGTGCAGGGGCGTGGCCAGGGCCCTCCCAGGCTCCTCCTCCCCGGCTCTCAATAACCTCTTCCTACAGAGAGGCATGTGTTACCCACAGCTGGGGCAACTAAGGATCAGACAGAATGAGAATTCAGGGCCGGGCAGGCCGTGGCAGCTAAGATTGGAATCCTGACTCCCACTGGGCCATCATTTGTTCACTTACTGGGCTCCCCGTCCCTCCTTTCATCTAGAAGTCGTCGGTTGAGGGCCAGCTGTGTGCCATGCCCTGTACAGGGCTCCAGCGGCCACAGGCTGAGCTGGGTCAAAGCCGGCAGAGCACCCGCGCCCTGGCCCGGGTTGCTGACCCCTCTCCTTTCCCGCAGGCTCCATCCTGGAAAACCTCAGCGGCGGCGGGCCAGCCGGGCTGCTGCCCAACCCACGTTTGTCGGAGCTGTCTGCGAGCGAGGTGACCATGCTGAGCCACCTGCAGGAGCGCCGCGACAGCTCCACCAGCACAGTCAGCTCCGCCTACACCGTGAGCCGCCGCTCCTCCGGCATCTCTCCCTACTTCTCCAGCCGCCGCTCCAGCGAGGCGTCGCCCCTAGGCGCCGGCCGCCCCCACAACGCCAGCTCGGCCGACTCCTACGACCCGATCTCCACCGACGCGTCGCGGCGATCGAGCGAGGCCAGCCAGTGCAGCGGCGTCGGGGGCGGCGGGGGCGCGGGGCCGCTCAGCCTCACTCCGGCGCAGCAGTACAGCCTGCGGGCCAAGTATGCAGCGGCCACCGGCGGGCCGCCCCCGACCCCGCTGCCCGGCCTGGAGTGCGCAAGCCTGCGGACCAGGCTGGCGCCGCCCGCCCCCTGCCCGCGCCCGCTGGGGCCTCGGCGGGGCAGCGATGGGCCCGCCCACGGCCACGCGGGGCCCGCGCCCGCCTTCCCCCACGAGGCGCCGGGCGGCGGGGCGCGGCGGGCCAGCGACCCAGTGAGACGGCCCGACACCCTGGCCGCGCCGCGGGTGCAGTGCTTCCACAGCGCGCATGATGTGAACCCGGCCCCGCTGCCGCCCTGCGCCGACCGGCGAAGCCTCCGCCTGTCAGGCCCCACGAACGCCGATGGCAGCCTGGTCCGCAGCGCCTACTCGCCCCGTCCGCCCAGCATCAGCGAGCATGTGACTATGGAGGCCTTAGTTGCGGGCGCGGACAGCGCAGGGCCCGACATGGGCCTCGTGCTGCCCGAGGACGACCTTGTGCTGCCCGACGACGTGGTGCAGTACATCAAGGCGCACGCCGGTGGGGCCCTGGACCACAGCCCCCCGCAGGCCTACCCCCCCCAAAGCACCTGCTTCTCCGAGAACCCCAAACTGCCCAGCCCGGGGCTGCATGGCCCGCGCAGGATGGTGGCCGCCGACTCCAACGTGGGCCCCTCCGTCCCGGGGCTGGGAGGCTGCCAGCTGGGCTACGGGGCCCCCTCCAGCCTGAACAAAAACAGCATGCCTGTGCAGTGGAATGAGGTGAGCTCCGGCACCGTGGACACGCTGGCCAGCCAGGGGAAGCCTTCGCCCTTCCCGCAGGGCAACCTGGCTGTGGTGCAGCAGAAGCCAGCCTTCGGCCAGTACACAGGCTATGGTCCTCAAGGTCTGCCCCTGAGCCCGGGGCCCCTGGACAGTGCGCAGACACACTTCCAGCCCTGCGGGGGCGGCCCCTCTGTGCCTCGGATAAATTATATGCGGCAGCCAGGGACAGGTGGTCCGTGTCCCAATATGACCACCACCGGGAGCCCCCACACCAACTATGGCCAAGCCCACCCCCAGCTGAGCCCCAGTACCATGGGTGGGGCCCTGAACCCATACCCCCCATCCTGCAGCAACACGGTGGCCAAGCCAGTCCACCTGGGGCTCCCCCAGCAAATGGAAGTTGCTCCCGAAGCTGCCATGATGGGCAGCAACCGCAGGGAACTTGGAATCACCAATTCCAACCTGACCGGGATGCCACCCCTTCACTCAACCCAGAGCTACCCACAGCAGAGCCATCACCTGGCAACTCCCATGAGCCAGGAGGGCTACCGCCAGGGCTCCCACCTTCTGCCTTCCCAGCAACCCGGCTTCATGGAGCCCCAGCAGGGTGCTGTCGGGGTGGCCGGATCCAGCTTTGGCCTAGTGCAACCCCGGCCACCCGCTGAGCCCAGCCCTGCCGGCTGCCACCGTGGGGTGCGGGCTGGGCTGCAGCTGGCCTATGCCAGGGCCACCAGCCATGCCATGGCCACTGTGTCAGCCAACCAGGAGATGGTCGATGTGCCCAAAGGAGCGATGGGCAACGTGGTGTCCCGGCCTCCTCAGCCAGCCCCACAGGACGTGACCGGGACCCAGGATCACAGCATGCTCTATTACTATGGCCAGATCCACATGTACGAACAGAACGGAGGCCTGGAGAACCATGTGGGTTGCCAGGTTGTACGGCCCCAGCCACCGCAGCCACAGGCTTGCCCAGACAGCATCCAGCCCCAGCCCTTGCCCTCGCCAGGGGTCAACCAGGTGTCCAGCACAGTGGACTCCCAGCTCCTGGAGGCACCCCAGATTGATTTCGATGCCATCATGGATGATGGCGATCACTCAAGCCTGCTTTCAGGCGCCCTGAGTCCCAGCCTCCTCCACAGCCTCTCCCAGAACTCCTCCTGCCTCACCACCCCCCGGAACTCCCTGACTCTCCCTTCCATCCCCACGGGCATCAGCAACATGGCTGTTGGGGACATGAGCTCCATGCTCACCAGCCTGGCCGAGGAGAGCAAATTCCTGAACATGATGACCTAAGGTCCCAGCCCTGGGCGCTCAGCAGACTCGGAGGAGCCGTCACTTCCCAGAGCGTGGGGCTCTTGTCGATTTTGTGTTTTTCCAAAAAAAAGTATTAAATAGGTCTGAGGGAGTATTGCCAATGGCCGGTTCAGACCACAGTGGCTTTAAGGGCAGGTTTGTGTGTATCCTGTCTGATTTTCTTTGGGGTTATTTTTCGGAACACTGCGAAAAGTCTCAATGAGAAAGGCAAGGTAGAAATGAAAAACTTGTTGGCACTGTGCTTCCCAGCCTTTGGTGTTTATGGGACCAAATTGTTCTGGCATCTTTTCCTCTGTCATTTGGCTAATGAGGGATTCCATTGGCTGAGGGCTTTCCAAGTACATGAGGGAAGAGGGTAGAGGGAACCACATTTGGGTTTGAATCTGAAAGCCATACTGGATATTCGGATCCAGGAAGATAAGCTTCTCACTCTCATACGGGCGATGCAGAAGAATTCTATGAAGCTTACTTCTTGAGGCCTCTAACATCCCCCGTGCTGCAGAGGAAGAAAAAAAGATCTTTACCTGGATTTGGAAGTACATCCTGATTCCAGGTTTGGTAGAGCGGGCACGTCTGCCCCACCCCCCAAATCCAAGTTTGTGACTGGCAGACTGTCCAAGTGCATACAAATGAATGAAGTATGGAAGGATTTCCAGAGAAGAGAAAGAAAAATTGTAGTCCTTGGGGCAAGCCCAGGAGCTGTCCCGGCTTCTCCACACCATGTTTGCAGTGTTCATGCATGTCGAATGTATCCCTTCCTGGAAAGAACACTTACTTCTAAATACCTCGGGGCTGCTGGAGCTGCTTTGGGTTAAGGATGGACCCAGGTGAGCCAAAGCCTGGCATGGGGCCTCGAGAAAGAGGGAGAATGCCAGGGGCCCAGCCTCAGGCCACCCTGAAGCTCCCTCAAAAAAAAGGAAGTCGTATGTTTACCCAATCCTGTTTCTCCAATGCACTGTCCACCCACCTTACCACGGAAAAGCCCAGGACTTGACAGCAGCCTCTGCCCAGGCTCCCAAGCTGTGTTGTCCGCTCACCTGCAGCCCAGTGGTCTGTGCCGAGGCACAGTGTGCGGTCCCTGGATCTTCTAGATTTCCTTCCCTCCATCTTCCTGCTCATTTTGCAAAGTACGATGACCTGCATGGTGTTTTTGGTGGGGGTGGGAGGATGACAGGGTTGATTCTTGGGACCCTGAGGGACCATCACTGAATTTTCCTGTTCAGTGCAACCCAGCCCCACCTGGAAATGGCATTTGGAGCTGGCATCAGAAGACATCGTTCCTGAACGTACTGGAGGGTAACTTGATGCCTCATCCACACCACACACATACACACACCGCACACCATTCCCATGTTGAATTAGTGGCAACCTTGCTGAAACCAGCCGCACCACTATGAGCCTGATCCTGTGACCCTTGCCTCAACCGGGGCAGGACCAAAACCTTACTTGGGCAGTCCACATTCCAGCACATCGGATGTTTTGTTAGGGTCCATAAACCAAGCCAATGCCAGATAACATCCCTGGGACCCCTCCAAGGGTCTGGGCTCAGTGACGGTGTTCACTCGCTCCCTGAGCTAAGATTTTGCTAGCCCTTCCCAGCCTGTGTATAGACTGTACAGAAGGCATCATCCCTGAAAATACTGTAGGTGAATCAGCAAGCCAAATTTATATCTCCAAAATATTTAGCTTTTTCTACATGCTATGAATTGAGATGACACGCTCAACTTGTAAATAAGTCTTTTTGTACATTAAAAAAGTAATTTTTTCATAATTTATTTTGTCTATCTGCTTCTTCCTTGACAGGAGTTAATGAGAACCTGAGCAGTAAATTTGGTGCATCTGAACAGAAACTAGGCTGTATTTTTTCACAACAGTGTCAAAATTGACTGTCGCGCCTTTGCTGAGAAATGTTTAATGCTGAAGACATTTAGTGGCTGTTTATTGTTGTCTCTGGGGGTGAGGGGTGGGCAGGGCTTGACGATTTACTAACCGGCTGTTCTTTCAGCAAGCTGATCTGAAGATCTAAGTTGCTTTGCCGAAACCTTGTGTACCAGACTGGGTATATTCCCAAGCACTTGTCCCAAAGCAATCCTCAGGTCGGGATTCCCTCTTTGATGGGTAATCTGATGAGCATTCTTGAGTCAGGGTGGGGGTCAGGGGAGAAGATAGACCTTTGTGCTCTGCTGGAAAAAGGAGAAAGGACAGGCAGGTGGATATGCCTGAGCCCTAGGAGGTGGCCCTGGCAAGGACTCGGGGCCAGGGGAGGCCGGGGCCCAGATCTAGTAAGCCAGCAGTCAACCATTAGCAGCAATCAGGCCGCTCTAGGGAACCTCAGGGAGCCAGTAAGCAGGGCGCAAGGACTGGGATGGTTTCTGGGACAGAAGAACAGCGGGCAGGGTCTAAGACTGGGTTCAAGGGGGTAGAAGTCCCCTTCTGTAGGGCCAGAAATGCTGGGCCCCTGAACCCCCTCCTCTCCATGAGAAAAAGCTTGCCACCCGGCTCAGAGAATGCAGAGCCAAAGCCACGTAGAGGGCATTCGGTTTGGCGGCATATGACAAAGTGGACTGAGGAAAGGAGGAAACCCCCAAGGAAAACAGAATTAAGTAGTTTGCCTTTCTGCTGGGCACCCAAAGTCTTCCGTGTATGACTGGCCATAGTTTCCTGCTAGAAAGGCTATAGCCCGAGTCACTCTGGGGCCTCACTCTTCTGTGAGGAAGGCTCACTTAGCTGAGGCCACCCTCAGGAGGAGGTAAGGAGCATGCCTGCGCCCTATGTCTGCCTCCTTCTGAGCTTATTTGAAGGCCTGTGTTTCTCCTCTGCCTCACCACATGGTAAGTCTCTGGAAGCAGCTCTGAGGGCAGAGGGAGGCCACAAATTGTTCAGCGCTGAGACTTGATGATTCACAGTGTTAAGAAGCCCATCATGGCTCCAGGCCTCCATCAGCTAACCTTGGCCAAGGTCATGCTGCATACCAATATCCAGGAAGCTTCGGCATGCTGAACCTCTATGAAACTTCTGAATCTAAGCCAACTGAGGGTTGGCTGATCTAGGTTGGGCTGTGCTGGGCAACTGGGGGAGGGGCCAATCCAATCAGCTTGGCTGGGGCACAACCCCACGGGACTCTCCTCTTCCTCGTAGGGCCAGGAGGCTGGCCTGGCCATTGCCTTCTTGTGGGGACGAAGCACAAGAGAATACGCAGATAAATGAGGATTCTCTTTAGGCTTCCTCTCTGAACCATGGAACTGGTCAAAGCAAGTCACTTGGCCAAAGCCATCAGCAGTGACATGGGCAAGTGCTTCCCTTCCATGGAAAGGAGAAAGAGAGAGTAAATATCTCTCAACAATATATAATCCCCCACAGTCTGCCCTCAAAGACTGTGATGCATGTCCCTCCCACATGTAGAATATACTCACCACAGGCTCCTCAAGATCTATACACTTGATCATCAGGCTCAAAGTCAAGGATCTTGCAATCGACACCTGTCGTGGATGAGGCTCTTCTACCCAGACACTTAGGAACTAGAAAAGCTCTCAGCCCATCATGCACATGCACACTCCCAACGTACAGTGGTGGCATGCCCCTCTCCTATCTTGGTCATTGTGAAACAGTAGGGTTTCACTTTGAAACCCTCCTGAGCAACTATTTTCAGAGCCTCCCGCTGGGTGGAATGTTTCTTGAATTGTTCCCCAGTTCATTTTGCTGCATGGCTCTGGCTTCCTCAGTTGAGGTCATCTTCCCTTTGGCTCAGCCCTTCAGCTTCTGGGGAGGGCCTGGGGAAGCATGCCCTCCATGAGCACACAGTAACTCTTCAACCTCTTCCTGTCTGAAGGAAGTTAGGAGCCTGCCACCCTTTACTTCCATCCCCCTGAGTCCATGCATTTGCATACTCGGCTCTCTCAAACATTGTGAGTCTTCGGCATATTTGATTCCAGTCAACTCTGTGCCAAAAGACCCACCCATGTCCCTTCAGTGACACGTCTCATCCTACGTTAGATGACTGGGACCTCACACCATGCTACATGGGGCCATGCCCTGAAGGTTTCTAGGTACCCTGTTATCACTGAAAGGATAGTCGAGAGCCACTTTATTCCTTTCCAGGACTGAAAACAAAGAGCACTAGAATCAAGGGCACATCCTTGACTTTGTCTTTACTCTGATGCTGTCCTTCACTGGAACTGCCTGGACTCTGTATCTGTCCCCCTCCCAAGCCAAATCTGAAGCTAAAGGTCTCTTAGTGGCTAGAGAGACTGGAGATGAGAAATAACTTCATTTTCCAAATCCTGCTTAAACCTGACCGGTTCCTTTCTGCACCCATCTCCCACTTGCTGTACCTTATTTATGGCTCAAAAAAGCTCATGTTGACAATCTTCTGCCTGGAAACTGGCCTGCCAAATTCCACAAATTCATAGGAACATTTTCTCCCTCCCAAACTAGCATAGGCTGTAATTTACCAAATATTTCTTCACCACATGCACCCAGGTCACTGTTTTTCTGGCCATTTTTCCAACCTCTTCTAAATTTCCTGACTGTCCAGTTCCAAAACTATGCTGCATATTTCTGGACTCTGTTACATTAGTCTCCCATTTAGGTACCAATTTCTGAATAAGCTAACAATGGCCCTCAAATGCTATCTAACAAAAACCCACAAAAGCCCTGAAGCGTAAACCAAGCAGTCACTTAGCTCAGTAGTCCGCGCATTGGCCCCAGGGGGGCTTCCCTCAGCTGGGCTCACTGATGCAGCACAACTCCACTCTTGGGCCTCCTTCCCTGGAACCAGAGCCTTGCTTGGACATCTACAGGCGAAGGCACAAGTACCCAAGGGGAAGGAAAACGTAGGAGGCCTCTGAAGGCCTTGGCTTGGAACAGGAAGCAAGTCACATGACTGAGCCCGAGATCAATGGAAGAGAGAAGAATATGTCTCCTACAGAATCAGAGAAGGCAGGTATCCTAACAATAATCCAATCTATGATGTCTGACCAGCTCTGATCCTAGTAATACTGGCACTGTAGCCTCCATGTGTCCCCCAAGTCTGTATCTTAGTTGGTTCTACACCCAGAAAGGGAAAACAGCAGGGTCATCAGTTGGTACTTTGTAACCAGTAATGTCCCAAAGCCAACTCCTAAGCCTCTTAATCATATCTCTCCCCAACTCTGCAACTGACTTCACATTGGTAACTGAAAGTTGGCTGTGCTGGGAGAATTTACACCATGGAGATTGGCGAACACCATCGCTTGGGGCTTCCCCATCCTGTCCCCCAGAGAGTCATTATGAAAGATTTGCCAGTGTACCTGCTAGCATTCTCAAGTACTGTCAGTTGTCAATAGACTGATATGCCCAGGGGTCTTTTTTAAGTATACATGGCAACAAAACCAGTTCTTCGAGGACTGGATGAGCCTAGAGTGCCATGAGCATGGCTACCCTAATCATCTAGCTTCGTGGTTTTCAAACCTGAAGTCGTGCAAACACTGGCGTGCCTGGGTGGCTCAGTCAGTTAAGGGTCTGTCTTCAGCTCAGGTTATGATCTCAGGGACCTGGGATCCAGCCCCACATTGGGCTCCCTGCTCAGCAGGGAGTCTTCTTCTCCCTCTCCCTCTGCTCCTTCACCCCTGTTCATGCTTGCTCACTCTCTTTCTCTATATCAAATAAATAAATAGGGAGTAGCAGGCTGAGATGACATCAGGTCACAGGAGTTCAGTTAGATAGTTATCAAACCACTCTGAACACCTACAAATCCAACAGGAGAGCAAAGAGAAGAGCAGCAATTTTAGAAACAGAAAATTGACCACTTTCTGAAAGGTAGGACATACAGAGAAGTGAATCCAAAGAGATGGGAAGATAGACCACGGTGGGGAGGAGCCAGCTTGCAGCAAGTGACGGAGCAACAGAGCACAAAATCTGATATTTTAGAAGTCTGCTCCAATGAGGGACATCACTCCAGAGGCTTAGCCAGGGTGAAGCCCTCATGGGGACAGCATGGTCTCAGATCAAGGGTGTCTGTTAGGATAAATGAGGCAGAAGAGAGAATCAGTGATAAAGAAGACCAAATAATGGAGAATAAAAAAGCCAAGCAAAAGAGAGACAAACGACCACTGGACCATGAGGGGAGAATTCGAGAGATAAGTGATACTGTAATATGAAACAATATTAGAATAATTGGGATTTCAGAAGAAGAAAGAGAGAGGGGAGCAGAAGGTATATTGCAGCAAATTATTGTAGAGAATTTCCCTAATATGGCAAAGGGAACAAGCATCAAAATCTAGGAGGCACAGAGAATCCCCCTCAAAATCAATAAGAATAGGTCCACACCCCGTCACCTAATAGTAAAATTTACAAGTCTTAGCGACAAAGAGAAAATCCTGAAAGCTGCTCGGGACAAGAAGTCTGTAACATACAATGGTAAAAATATTAGATTGGCTGCAGACTTATCCATAGAGACCTTGCAGGACAGAAAGGACTGGTATGATATATTCAGAGCATTAAATGAGAAAAACATGCAGCCAAGAATACTATATCCAGCGGGGTGGGGGGGGGGG
>NC_081559.1:103651092-103680408 GCF_022355385.1 Mustela nigripes
ACGTAGCTCAGGTTCCCGGGCTGCAGCGGGAGGCGCGTCGGTTAGTTCCCGTGCTCCGGTCCCCGCCGTTTTTCCGCCAGCATGCCGATGTTCGTAGTAAACACCAACGTCCCCCGCGCCTCCGTGCCGGACGGACTCCTTTCCGAGCTCACTCAGCAGCTGGCGCAGGCAACCGGCAAGCCGGCCCAGTACATCGCGGTGCACGTGGTCCCAGACCAGCTCATGGCCTTCGGCGGCTCCAGTGAGCCGTGCGCTCTCTGCAGTTTGCACAGCATCGGCAAGATCGGAGGCCCGCAGAACCGCTCCTACAGCAAGCTGCTGTGCGGCCTGCTGGCCGACCGCCTGCGAGTCAGCCCGGATAGGATCTACATCAACTACTACGACATGAACGCGGCCAACGTGGGCTGGAACGGCTCCACCTTCGCCTGAGCGCCACGCCTGCCCAACCCCCCCGCACCAGGCCCTGCCACCCGCAATGTTGTGTCCACTTCGTCCCCCACCCCCACAGCGACCCCCACTTCCAAGTCCGGACAAATAAATGGTTTGGAGGCTGAAAAAAAAAAAAAAAAAAAGAATACTATATCCAGCTAGGCTATCATTGAAAATAGAAGAAGAGAGAAAAAGCTTCCACGACAAACAAAAATTAAAAGAATTTGTAAACCCCAACCCAGCTCTTCAGGAAATATTGAAAGGGTCCTTTAAGCAAGGAGAGAGCCTAAAAGTAGTAGACCAGAAATGAACAGAGACAATATACAGTAACAGTCACCTTACAGGCAATACAATGGCACTAAATTCATATCTTTCAATATTTACCCTGAATGTAAATGGGCTAAATGCCCCCAAACAAAAGACACAGCGTATCAGAATGGATAAGAAAACAAAACCCATCAATATACAGCCTGCAAGAAACTCATTTTAGACCCAAAGACACCTCCAGACTTAAAGTGAGGGGGTGGAAAACAATTTACCATGCTAATGGACATCAAAAGAAAGCTGGGGTGGTAATCCTTATATCAGATAATTAGATTTAAGCAAAAGACTATAATAAGAGATGAGGAAGAACACTATATCATACTCAAAGGGTCTGTCCAACAAGAAGATGTAACAATTTTAAATATCTATGCCCCTAACATGGGAGCAGCCAACAACATAAACCAATTAATAAAAAAATCAAAGAAACACATAAATAATAATACAATAATAGTAGGGGACTTTAAAACCCCCCTCACTGAAATGGACAAATCATCCAAGCAAAAGATCAACAAGGAAATAAAGGCCTTAATGACATACTGTACCAGATGGACATCACAGATGTATTCAGAACATTCCATTCCAAAACAACAGAATACACATTCTTCTCTAGTACACATGGGACATTCTCCAGAATAGATCACATCCTGGGTCACAAATCAGGTCTCAAATGGTATCGAATAAATAAATAAAATCTTTAAAAAAAAAAAAGTCATGCAAACACTGTTCAATGAAATTGCCTGTATAAGGCAAAGGACACAGTTAAAAGCAGGGATCATGTGATCAAAGTTGGGACACATTCCACATCCCCCCTCTCAGCTTCCCCCCGCCACCCCCCCAACACTCAACCAGCCAGAGCATAGGTGTGCGTCCACAGAGCAGAGTCTGGAAATCAAATACTGAGCTCAGGACTAGATTAACTGAGGCCCAGGAAAGTTGTGAGCAAGTTATAAAATAATTAAAACCCCTGTTTCTAGAATCCCAGAAGTCAGCTTGGTCCACCAGCCCTCCAATTAGCACAGGGCACAGACTGTGCGTACTACTCAATCCTTCACTGCTCTCTGCCTCTGCCAGCTGTGAGCTCTTAGGGCAGGCGCTACACCCAGTCTACCTGGTCTCCCATGTCCAGCACGTGGAAACCCATTCTGCCCAGTTTGTTTCCAAATGAGGTGGTTCTAGAAAGCTTCATGGAGGATAGGGAAGTGAGCAAAGCTTTGAGAGGTGGGAGGGGTTGGCACTTGAGAAACTCTTCCAGAATGTATTTTTTTTATTTATTTTAAAGAGCATTAAAATATATATATTTATCTATTTGAGAGAGAAAGCAGGAGGAGGGGCAGAGAGAGGGGGGAGAGAATCCCAGGCAGACTCCACACTGGGCACAGAACCTAATGTGGGGCTCGATCCCAGGACCCTGAGATGACAACCTGAGCCAAAACTGAGAGTCGGATGCTTAACTGACTGAGCCACCCAGGCATGCCCAGAATGTATTTACACATAAGGTCACATGCACAGAAGTCTACAAAGAATTCTGAACACAGAGATGAAGCTATGGAAACTGAGGCTGCCCTTAAGAGGTTTGGGGTTTTGTTTTGTTTTGTTTCTGGGTGGTGGTGGTGGGGAGAGGCAAGGAGAGACTGAAAAGAAAGAGGAAGAAGGCTGCAATCTGGTAGGCTGGAGGCTAAGCAGGTACCAAAGATTTGGAGGCAGAGTCTCCTGGTAGAGCCAAAGGCTGCCCTGTCACTGTGAGCTGAGGCTCTCTGACAGACCCTTCCAAATCCAAAATGCACTCCACTAGCCTTCCAGAAAATGTATCAATGCTAAAGCACGTTTCCTTTGGGTGCAAATATTGAGGTCCACTGAAAAAGGTGGTAACATTGAGCAGGACCTTCAAACCTGATGAACAAAGGAACAAGCCTGCAGGAACATCCTCAGCCCTTTACCATCTCTTTCCAGAACCATCTGGCAATTTCCTGCAACTGGGTGGCCAGGGAAGACTCATCTGTGTGGTGGCACGCTGGCTTTCTTCCATGCATGAGAACCTTGTTTCTTCAACAGGGTCAATTCCAAAAACAGTCTCTGAACTCAGAGGTCATGTGAGGTTCCTGAAAGCTGATCAATCTTCAGCTTTTTCCTGTTCATCTCCTCATCCTCCTTTCTGTCCTCCTATGCATCCTCCTCCTGCTCTTTCTCCCCTTCTTTTGCTTCTTTTTCTCTTTCTTTCTCTCTGTCTATCTCTCTGTGTCTATCTCTGTCCCTCTCTCAGCCGGTGGACCTGTCAGAGAACAAGCAGGGGAGCCCAAAGTGAGATTGTGCCTATCACCTCTGCATGGAGCGTGTGTGCAGTGATGGCACGCAGAAGAGTGGCCAGCTTCTGGCAGGGGCAGGAGGAGGCACAGAAAATCAACATGGTCTGAATGGAAAATAGACCCTGATCCAGGTGTTGGAGATGAACAGGAGGCTGTCTGAGGGGACTGAATGTTTCTCAACAGAAACCACGGAGAAGTAAACGGAATATTTTTTAAATGTGGAGAGAAAAGAATTGTCAACCCAGAACTCTGTATCCATGAAAACCTCCTTCAGGGAAGAAGGTAGACTGGATACTCTCAGATAAATAGCTACACTCAGATGAAGAAAAACGAAGAGAACTTACTGCTAGCACATCTGTTCTAAAGGCAGAAAGGAAATGATACCAGAAGAAAATTTGGAGCATCAGGAAGAGCAACAGACATCCTAGGGATCTGGGTAAATATAGTAGACTATTCTTCACTCTCGAGTTCTTTAAACGTGTTTAACAGTTGAAAGCGGAGAGAATAACATTGTCTGATGGAGCTCCCAGTGTATGTAGACGTCATAAGACAAAGGTGTCTCAAAGGTCCGGGAGTCACTAAGGGAACCACTTAAGTGGAGTTCAAGAACATTCCACTTGACGTACTGAGGCACTGAGTCTAAGCAGACTGGGAAAAGTTCAGCATGCATAGTGTGATCCTTTGTACGATTAGTAAATAGAACACAACAAAGGGAAGTATGCAAAACCAAAATAGAGAAGTTGAAATTGAATGCTAAAAAGCATGTTCAAATAGCCCAAAGGAAGTCAGGAAAGGGAAAACAGGAACAGTAACAGTAACACACACACACACACACACACACACACACACACACACACATAACAGAATAAAACGATAGAACAAAGTCCAAAAACATCAATAATTACATAAAATGAAAATGGCCTAAAAGCATCCCTTAAAAGACGGAATACAATTAGAGCACTCCCTTTACCTGATTTTAAGACTTACCATAAAGCTGCCGTAATCAGGACAGTGTGGTGTTGGTGACAGGGAAGACACAGATCAATGGGTTGGAACAGAGAAGGGGGTCGGCGAACGAGGGCCAAAAGACCAAATCTGGCCTGTGGTCTATTTTTGTAAGACCTGCAAGCTAGGAAGAGTTCTTACATCTTGAAAGAGTTATTTTTTAAAAAGGGATATGAGAGAGTCGATATGGCCCACAAATCCTAAAATGCTTACTATGTGGCCCTTCGCAGAAAATGTGTGCCAATCCCTGGCACTGAGAATCCAGAAGTAAGCCCACAGAAATATGATCAATTGATTTTTGACAAAAGCACAAAGCAGCCCAGTGGAGAAAGTGTATCCTTTTAACCAATGGTGAAACAACTGGATATCCACAGACAAAAGCAATCTAAAAACACTGCCACCTAAACCTTGTGCCTCATACAAAAATTACCTCAAAATAGACCATATATCTAATATATAATATAAAACCATAAAACTTTGAGAATAAAATCTTGTGATTTTGAGCTTAGTCAAAGAGTACTTACGGGAGCACCTGGGTGGCTCAGTTAAGCATCTGCCTTCATCTCGGGTCACGAACCCAGGATCGTGGGATTGAGTGGGCTTCCCACTCAGCAGAGAGCCTGCTTCTCCCCTGCCCCTCACCCAGCTCATGCTCTCTCTCTATCTCTATCTCTCTCTTTATCAAATAAATAAATAAATAAGATCTTAAAAAATAAAAAAGTACTTATGCACAGCATTAAAACAATGGCCCATAAAAGAAAAAAATGAGAAATTATACTTCATCAAAATGAAAACTGTGTTCTCTGCAAAAGACTCTGTTAAGAGAATGAAAAGACTAACCACAGACTGGAAGAAATAATTTTTCATCACATAGTCCAACAAAGAGCTTAAACACACTCAAAACTCAACAATGAGAAAACAAGCAATCCAATTTAAAAAGGGACCAAAGACTTGAACAGAAGTTTCACTAAAAAGATACACAGTGGGCAAACAGGCATATGAAAACACACTCAACATCATTATCCATCTCTTAGGGCTGTACAAATTTATTTTTTTTTAATATTTTATTTATTTATCTGACAGAGAGAGATAGAGAGTGCAGCAGCAGAGGAGTGGCAGCAGGAGAGGGAGAAGCAGGCTCCCTGCTGAGTGGAGAGCCTGATGAAGATGCGACCCCAGGACCCTGAGATCATGACCCAAGCCCAAGGCAGATGCTTAATCGACTGAGCCACTCAGGTGCCCCAGGCCAGTACAAATTTAAATGCAACTAGATACAACCATGTAATGATTTGAATGGCATACAGTTAAAATACCAAGTTCTGGGAAAGATACCATGCAACCTGGAACTCTTGCACTATTGGTGGAAATGCAGAATGGTCCAACCTCTCTTAAAAAAAAAAAAATAGCCTGGTCATCTCTTATAAAGTTAAGCTCGGAGTTACTGGCAAGCCTTCTCCTGGATACATTACCCTCGAGAAATGAAAATGTATGTTCATCCAAAACCCTACACAAAAGTATTTATAGAAGATCCATTCATAAATAATCAAAAGCTGCAAACAACCCAAATGCCTGTAAGCAGATGAATGGATAAATAAACTGTGGTACATCCATTCAACGGAATCAGTAGCACAAAGGTAAGAACGAGTGATACATGTAACAACTCAAGTGAGTCGCAAGGGCATTCTGATGAGTCTCGAGAGGTTACACATTGAATAATCGCTTTTATGTGACATTCCTGACTGTACAAATCGATCATGGTGGAGAGTGGACCAGGGGTTTCCAGGGGTTGGGGTAGCAAAAGGGTATCATTACAAATACAGGTCAAGGGATTTTTTTTTTTTTTAATCAGAAAGCTATTTCGATTGTGGTGGTGATGACACAAGTATATACAGGTGTTAAAATTCATGTAACTATACACTGAAAAGAAAAGGAAGGGGAGCAGAGATAGAGAGGGAGGGAGGGAAAGGGGGAGGGAAGAAGGGAGAGAGGGGGAGGGAGGGGGAGGGAGGGAGAGAGGAAACTAAATTGGCTCTTCAAAAAGTTGGGAGCTATTACTTTATATTTCATTCCCAGACTAGATCGGAAGGGGCTGGTTAGACCAAAGCCAGAGAGGCCAACTGGTAGGTTATCACCTTGGAGACAAAATAGGAAAGGTGGGACAGAGGGTAGGAAATAGAGCTGTAGGAGAGAGGTCCTACCCTCAAAAAGTTGGTGAGCTTGTAGTGGAGATCCTTCCAGTTGGGGAAAGCAGTGCACAGCCAAGTGATGACCAAGATGACCATTCTGGAAGCCCATCTGGGTGCCAAACAGGAGCCAGAGATACTAGTGCTGTGAGAGCCTATAGGGCTGGGAGACACATGCATCCATCCTTACGGTGATGGACAAAGGCCAGTCTTTTCCCCCAGTTCCTCCTCTGGAAGACTTCCAGCCCCATGGGAGGCTAACAGCGTAGCCTGTTCTGGGCAGTGTGCTCACAGCACACAAACCAGGATTGCTCCAAACAACCCCAGACTCCAGGTGGAACCCCACAGCTACCTGCCCCTTTGCCCAGCCTCAGTGCCTGGGGCTGTGGGTGTTCACAGTGCCCATGGGTGCCTTCCAGAAACTGAAGCCTCTAGATCTCCCGTATTAGCAGCTCAACCAATGGGAAAAAGCACTCAAATGCCTTGGCCCTCACTCCTACCTGAGCTGGTGGCACAGACCCCCAGCTCTCTACCCAAGCCATCCCGCTTTCCTGACTGTGTTGGGGTCAAAGTGTGCCCACTGGATCTTCACACTGCGGCCCTCCCCTCCTGCTCAGAGGGCGTGCTCTCGCTCACCTTTTGCGGGGCCTCCTTCCAAACCAGGAGCCAGCCTTCTGCTCTTCTCTAATATACAATGAAGATAAATCTTCACTCCCCTTTACACCTCCAGGCTGCCTATGGAAGGACATAAGAAGCCATGGACTCCAGTGTCCTCATCCATTAGATGAGGTGTAAGAAATTTCCCACCTCCAAAATTATTTTGAGGATTAAATGAGACACATGCAGAAAACACTTGGCCCTTGGAGGGTGTTCATTGAAGATCAACTCCTCCATCACACCCCCAGGATGTCATCATCATGGAAATAGTCCTTTGGCTAAAAGGCTTGCGCCCAAATCCCCTTGGAAACAGATACACCCAATCCCACCATTGTGAGAACTCATTAGATCAGTGACTTCTGTCCTAAGAATAAGTCTGAGGGGTACTTATGAGGTGTGGTGGTTTTGAGGTCCCAACTAGGCGAAGCTTCACTGCACTTCCCAGAATTCCTTGTCCTGGGGTCTCTGGTTAGGATGGGTCACAAGAGAGATGGGTGCAGGAGGTCTGACAGGTGGAAGGGTCGGGCGGTAGGTTTTTCATGGTACTTTCGCTATGTCAGCCACCGACCCATGCAACTGCAACCCCTCGCCTCCCCTTGGACCATCTCTAGCCTCCTCCACACCAGGGCCAAGCGGGTGAGTTTTGTCCCGTGATGAGGGGCACCAGCTTCTGAAAGACACTCGTGCCATCAAGGTAGAGGCAGCAGGAACTGGCACATTTCTCATCCTTGCGGGCTCCAGCCTGTCCCCATCCTTCCCGCTTTACATCCACCTTCGCTTCCTGACCACCTGCCCTAGCTCCAGACCTTGTCTCAGACCTGAGACAAGGGCCTTACAGAGCTCACCTGACCATCCACCACAGGTGTGTGAGTCCAGATCCCCATAACAGATCCCTCTGTATGTCTGTCTGTTTATCTGTGTCTGTCTATCTGTCCATGTCTGTCTGTCGATCTATCTGTCTATCTGCATCTCCAGCCGAGTCCTGGCTGATCCATGACACATGAAGGGCAGACAGCTCTGAAGGCCTGGCATGGCCTTTAGGACCCAGCCTGAGAACATGCCAACATGGGTAGAGAATTATCATAATAGTGTTTTTCTCTGTCACAGGCACCGCACCAAGCACATTACATCTCCCAGGCCAGGTTACCTATTGTCACCACAAGCTGGGAACAAACCATCCCAAAATTCACAGGCTAAGGACAATGGTCATTCATTCTCATGGGTCAGCCAGGTATTGGCGGGTCTACGCAGCCTTGGCTAAGTGAGCCTGCTGCATGTGTGGGGGACGCAGGCTGAAGGGGCAGCAGTGACCCCGGGGACACTCTGCTTGTGACAATGGCCAAAGCTCAGGAGGACAAATGGGAATTGGCAAGGTCTCTCAAGGCCAGGACAGAGAACTGGAGTATTATCACCTGTGCCCCATTCCATGGGCCAAGGCAAGTCACATGGCTGCACCCAACACCAAAAAGCCAAGGGAATTCACTTTGCCCCCAGGAGCCAAATCAGGGCACGGAGGCCGGGCAAGATGAAGAACCAGGGCCAGTGATAAAGGCTCTGTCATCCACCCACGGTGTTTGTTTTTCTCCAGGACAGGCACTGTGACAAGCACTTCCGGTTGGCTGAGCCCTGTAGGTTTCATGACAGCCCTACAAGATAGGTTTACTATCATCGTTAGTTAAGTGAAATCACTTAGCCAAGAGTGCGCAGCCACTGTACTTAGCCAAGAGTGCGCAGCCACTGATGGGCAGAAGCAGATTCAAATTCAGACAGCGTGACTCCTGGGCTCTCACTTCACTGTGATGAGATGGCGGTCAGCAAAATGGGGCTCCCCGGCATGTGGGGGAACAGGCATGATGCAAGAACTGTTCAAAGAGAAGGACAACTGTCGTGAAGAAAGGGAACACACATGACACCTGGGTGGCTCAGTCATTAAACGTCTGTCCTCAGCTCAGGTCATGATCCCAGAGTCCTGGGATCGAGCCCCACCTCAGGCTCCCTGCTCAGCGGGAAGCCCACTTCTCCCTCTACCCCTCCCCTGGCTTGTTCTCTCTCTCTACCCCCCACCTCTGGCAAATAAATAAATAAAATCTTAAAAAATATATATATATAAATATGCATATATATATACACACATACATATATAATGTATATATGTATGTGTGTGTATATATATATCCATATATGGATATATATATATATATATATATATATATATATATCCATATATATATATAAATTTAAAATAAAGGGGGAACATGCTTGGGAGACAACAGAACAGAACAAGTAGATCTGACCGGGAGGTCGAGGAAGATGTGTCTGAGAAAACAGCTACTGAGCCTCCTTGAAGGGCGAGAGAAAGTATTCCAGGTGAAAGGAAGAGCACGTGTAAGAACCCTGGGGCAGGAGGGAGGGAGCGTGGCACAGAGCAGGACTAAAGGAAGACTGGTGTGGCTGGCTGAGGGTGAGGGCACACTGTGACAGGCTTGAAAGTGTCAGGAGGCACTTTCAAGAGCCTCTCTCCTGAGGCTGACAGGGCCAAGCCTCGCAACGAGGGTGAGACTTCACCTTTCTGCTGAGAACTCAGACGGCATGAGAGACTCGCATGTGGGATACCTTGTCTAGCTGCAGGATGGAAAGGACATGGCAGGATGTATAAGAGAACACAAGGAGCCCAGGCTCAGGCCACTGGAGGTGACCAGGGAGGGATGGTGGCAAACATGGACAGTGGCAGGTACATTCAAGAATGACGTGGGAGGTGAAGTCAGTAGGACTTAGTAAGGTTTCCACACGAGCAGTGAGAGAAAGAGAGGTGGTCAGTAGCGGTCCCTGACCCCAACATGGGGAGATTTGGCTGAAGGCCGATGAGATGGGTTGGGGACAGTGTGGGCAGGGTACGGTGACCTCACTGTGAGCTCAGATGTGCTCCTATAGAGTTGGATATATTTTGAGACATCCAGGAAGAGAGACATTGGGAATCCTGAGGAAGTCGGGGCTGTGACATTGGTCTGTGGGCCCACTGCATGTAGGAGTGTGGGAGCCATGGAGGAGGTCACCTGGGGCACAGCAAGGCCTCAGAAAAGAGCGGGGAAGCCCAGCAAGCAAAAACCAGAGCCAGGAGGGTGAGGCTGCCAGGGACTCCAGAAAGAACAGCAAGCCACAGAGGAGAAGGAACAGAGTGAGGAGTGCCCCCAGAATCCCAGGAGAGCGTATTTCCAGAAGTGATGGCCCCTGCAGTGAATGTTCCTGCTTACCTTGGCACCAAACAGCCGGCTGTCATCCTGGGCCCCTGCCTTTCTCTAGAACTCCACATCCAACCTGGTCAGGAAATCCTTCTGACTGTAGCTTCAGAGAATATCCAGAATCTGATCACTTTTCACCAGAAACCTCCAGCGCTGTACCGGAGGCCACTAACACCGGCTTCCAAGAAGTCTGCTGACGTTGTCAGCCCCCTGGTGGTGTGATTCTACCACAAAGGGAATGTTTCTCCATGAAATGATCTGACCCAGGCTGTCTATACGCCCTTCAGAAGAGCCGAGTTCCCAGGATTTTGTGCCACTGCCATATTCCCATTCTCATCCCAAGCTTTTCTGCCAGTCTACCAGCTCTCACTCATCTCCTGTAGCCTATTCTCATTCCCTAGCTGGAACAAACCTTCAGATCATGTTGCTTCTCCACGTAGCACTGACCCTGTGCCCCTCCTAGCCAGCCCAAGTCCTATGGCCCCCAAAGCTCTTTTGGGTCTCATTGTCTTTCCTGCCCCACCACCCCTTCTACCCTGATTTCCTGATTTCGGTCCACATATATGCCTGACACACTCTGCCTCAGGGCCTTTGCACTGGCTATTCCTACTGCCTAAAAGACTCTTCTTGAGACAGAAACACAATTCATGCCTTGCCTCCTTTAGGCCTTTGTTGTCCTAACTTCCTTATTTAAAATAATAAACCCACCTCCTTACCTCTAGGGCACAAGTGACCTTGCTCTCTCTGTATAATTTACACTTGCTGCACAAGATCATGGGTGACAGGAACAGAAGCTGGGCTTGAGCTGGGCAAGGAGAGTGGGAGGTAGGAAATGAAGAAAGCAGTTAGAGTCAAATCTTTCCAGAAATTTGCCAGTGGAGGGAAAGGGAACAAGAAAACAATAGCGGGAGAGGGCTGGTTTGGGATTTTTTTTTTTTTTTTTTTTTAATGGCTAAGACAAATGTGTTGGAAGGTTGAGAGGAAGAAACCAAATAAACAAAGTGGGAGGACCAAAGTGCCCAGAGGGAGCCCGAGCTGGGGTTAGGCAGCAGGGCCAGGAGGTCTGGCCTTAAATAACAGAATGGACAACAACATTCCTGTTGGGACAAGAGGGAAGGGCCCAGGACAGCAGCAGATGAAACTGGGCTTGAGGGTTTGGCACTGGGAAGAATAAAGACATGTCCTTTCCCTGGCCCTAGGAGTGGAGGCCGTCTCCTGGGAGAAGAATGATCAGAACCTCAAGAAAAGTGTAGAAGGTTTGGGAGTGGTTTGTCCCTGAGGACTCTGTGCGAGCAATCCCTGGTTGCTCGGGAACCATCAGCCCTCAGAGTTTTGTCCCAACAGGGCTGTGCTGCTTGGGGGTCCAGACAGAGAAAGCTGAGTGGGGCCCATCCCCCTTGGCACTGGCTGAGAAGTTCTGAGGGTGGGGCAGAACGGCGGGAGACCATGGCAACAGCAAGTCTTATGGGAATGAGCCCCAGCTACACATTGCCGGGAGATGCTGAAGACCCCAAGATGTCACTTTTCTCTGACTTGGGCACTTTGGATCCCTGTACCAGCCTGGGATCTGGGGACAGTGCCTCTTTCAGGAAGCTGCTCCCCTCCCCGAAAGCCGCAGCTCCAGGGGCAGGAGGAATGCTGTCTAATGGCCATGCTTTACAAGGGGCTGGGGGTGAGGGGCCCCATTAGGCCTACTGCCTCAGTCCCCGCGGTGTGGCCAGCTGCTGGAGCGCAAGGTAATTCCCCCGTGCCCTTTATTGCCTCCGCTCTGTGGGAGTGACACCGGGCCCTGCTTTACGAGCTGGCAGCCCGGCTTCTACAAGCAGACCCACTGTCAATAAGGGCTGTGTTTTATATTACGACTGGGACGATTAACGGGCCGCCCCAGCACTCGGCAGACAGCCATTTGGCCAGGGAGGAAAATGACCTAACACTTGAGAAATTTGGAAGCCAGAAAACAGTTGGGGGGGGGGAGTGCACACGTGAGTGTGTTTTTGTGCGTCTGTGTGGTGTGTGTACACTCAAACACGTGTGACCTTGTCTGCATCTGCTCAACGGCAACAGTATTGAAACCCAGGAATAACTCTGTTAAATACGTTGTTTATAAAAATAAAATGAAATAAAATGACTCATTTCCTTCTGGATGGGCCCTTTGCATCACATGCTGACAGGAAGGTTTGGGGGAGAGAGAGAGAGACGCAGGTGATCAGGGGGTGACTGGTTCCTGCAAAGCGACCTCTCTCCCTAGGTAGAAATAGGTTTCGGTAGAGCATATGGTAAAGTCTCCCATGAGAGAATTTGTCATATTTTAGTGAGATATCTCATTTAGGTCTGTTTTCCCACTAGACTAGAAGGTCCTAGAAAGCAGGCTGTGCATGACTCCTTTGGCTTTGCATTCTTAGCTCTTTTCATTATACTGGACACCATAGTTCAATCGATGGCAATTGAATTACTGCTTGAATAAGTGAGAGTTACCTACATGGGCACTGACGTGGTCAGCCAACAGTCAGCTTTCCCATTAGACCATGAACCTTTTGCTGGGAGGTGTTCTGTCTTTGACACATTGTAGGCGCTCAGCAAAGTGTATTGGACTGGAATGGACTAAACAAACCAAAGAACAGGGCAGGATCGGTGGGGGTGGGGGGATGACGAGGGTAGAGGTGGGTTAGATGCCTGTCTGGTTAGATGGATTTACAACTGGTAGGCCACCCCCCATACCCCGCCCAACATCTCAGACAGTGTTGAAAACAGGAATGGGTAATAGGCTCAGGTCCATCCTTCATGATCTTGTTGTTTGTCCTTCGTCCCACTGAGCTTTGAATGGCAGAGGGCCCCAGGCTTGTTGCCCAGCCCTTTCCTCTGCTTCTCTCCCTTGGTGTGCCCTGACCACCTCCAGGCTTTAAATACTATCTATGCACCAAGGACTCTAAATGCATACCTTATTCATGAATTCTGGATTCTTATACTCAGCCACTGCCCTGACATTCCCTTGGAGGTCTCATAGAGACCTTGAACACAGTATTCATCTCCAAACTTCACTCTCTTCCTGTCTTCCTCATCTCAGTAAGTGACATCACCAGTTACCAGTTGTCTAAGGTGAGAACCCAGGAGCTATCTAAGATGGTTAATTTTATCTGTCAAATTGACCAGGTCACAAGATGCCCAGATATTTGCTTAAACATTGTCTTAGTAGGGGCTGGAGAAGTAGGAGACCTAAATATCATCACATCCCAGGAGTTCAGTTAGATAGTTATCAAAGCATTCTGAACACCTACAAACTCAACGGGAGATCGAAGAGAAGAAGAGAAGCAATTCTGGGAATAGAAAACTTACCACTTACCAGATTGTAGGACATGCGGAGAAGTGAATCTGAGGCAATATACGGAAAGATAGACTATGGGGGAAGAGGCTAAATCCTGGTAAGTGGTGGAGCATCGGAGCACAAAACTGGAACTTTTAGAAGTCTGCTCCAGTGAAAGCATCTCTCCAGGGGGTAAGCGGGGTGGAGCCCTCGTGGGGACAGTGTGGTCTCAGGACCCATGGGGTCACAGAAAACCTGGAGTGTCTGAGTGCAGCAGACCCCCAGGTATCAAAATAGGGAAGCCAGATGCAGAGACGGAGCCGAGGGGTGGCCTCTCAGATTGGGTTTACCTTAAACCATGATCTGAGGCACAGTCAGACCACTGCTCTTTGAGCAGGGACCCCACAAGTGCCAGATCCAGGGAGACCACCTCCTTCCTCCTCCGGAAGAAGTGGCATGGGAGCATGTGGCAGGAACCTGCTAGGTTTGGAGACTCCAAATGGGGTTCTGTGCCAGAGACAGAAACGCTCAGTCACAGGCCAGGTGAGCTCGGAGTGCGGCCGGAGACCAGGGAGACAGGAATGATTGAGCCCTTTTCTCTGAGGGTGCACAGAGGAGTGGGGCCCTGAGCTCTCGGCTCCTCCGAGCTGGAGATTGGAAGGCCACCATTTTCATTCCTGTCTTCCAGAGTTCTACGGAAAATGTTCAGGGAACAAAAGCTCAAAGGGCAAAACCACACAGATTACTTAGACTTGGCAAGGGCGGTACAATTCTGCAAAGACGTTTGCAGACGTTTGAGAATCACTGCAACAGGTCCCTCCCTCAGAAGATCAGCAAGAACATCCAGCCAAGACCAAGTTCACAGATCAATGAGAACTGCAGAACTCCAAAGCTAGTGGAAAGCAACACAGAATTCACGGCTTATTCCCCATGATTCTTTACTCTTTCAAAGTTACATTTTTAAAAAATTTCTCTCTTTCTAATTCTATCTTTTTAATTTTTCCTCTTTCCTATTTTAACATTTTTAACTATTTTATCTTATCAAGACCTTTAGAAAATCTTTTTAAATTTTCACTCTTATAGTCATATTCTATCCCTTCATTGTATTTAACCTTATTTTTTGTGTACATATAGGTTTTTCTTTCTTTAAAATTTTGGGATACAGTTTCTTCTAACAGATCAAAATATACCCTAAATCTAGCTCATGGTTTTATTCTAGTCTCCAGCCTGATCACATTCTTTCCTTTTTTTTTCCTTTTTTCAACTAACTTGTTATCAATTCCTTTTTTGGAATCTTTTTTTATTTTCATCTTTACAGTCATATTCCATCCCTTCATCATGTTTGCCCTTATTTTTGTATATATGTAACTTTTTCTTTCTTTAAAATTTTAGAAGGCAGTTTCTTCTAACAGACCAAAATACACCCAAAATCAAGTGTGTGGCCCTGTTCTATTCACCAGTCTAATACATACGTGTGTGTGTGGAGAGAGAGAGAGAGAGATAATTGAGAATATATTTTTTTTCTCCTTTCTTCTTCCCCCAGTTTCCAGTCTCTCTATTTGGTTAGTGTATATTTTTCTGGGGTGATTTCTACACTTTTAATTTTTTGTTCTCTCACTCATCTATTCTTATCTGGATAAAATGACAAGGCACAAAAACTGACATCAAAAAAAAAAAAAAAAGAATAAGAGGCAGTACCAAGGGCTAGGGACCTAATCAATGCAGACATTATTAAGATGTCAGAACTAGAGTTCAGAATGATGAATATCAAGGTGCTAGCTGGGCTCAAAAAAAGCATGGAAGATGCTAGAGAATCCCCTTCTGGAGAAATAAAATCCCTTTCTGAAGAAATTAAAGAACTGGGGCACTGGGGTGGCTCAGTCATTAAGTGTCTGCCTTCTGCTCAGGTCATGATTCCCAGGGTCCTGGGATAGAGCTCATCATTGGTCTCCCTGCTCAGCATGGAGCCTGCTTCTCTCTCTCCCTATCTTCCTGCTTGTATTCCATCTTTCACTGTGTCTCTCTCTGTCAAATAAATAAATAAAACCTTAAAAAAAAGAACTAAAATCTAACCAAGTTGAAATAAAAAAAGCTATTAATGAGGTATCATAAAAAATGGAGACTCTTACTGCTAGGATAAATGAGAAGAGAGAATCAGTGATAGAGAAGTCCAAATGATGGAGAATAAAGAAGCCAAGAAAAAGAGAGATAAACAACTACTGGACCATGAGGGGAGAATTCGAGATATAAGTGACACCACAATATGAAACAATATTAGAATAATTGGGATCCCAGAAGAAGAAGAAAGAGAGAGGGCGGAAGGTATATTGAAGCAAATTATAGCAAATAGTTTCCCTAATTTGATGAAGGGAATGAACATTAAAATCTAAGAGGCACAGAGAACCCCTCTCAAAAATCAATAAAAATAGGTCTACACCCCATCATCTAATAGTATAACTTAAAGCTCTCAGTGACAAACAGAAATTCCTGAAAGCAGCTTGGGACAAGAGGTCTGTAACATACAATGGTATAAAGGTTGGCAGAAGACCTATCCACAGAGACCTGGCAGGCCAGAAAGAACTGGCATGACATATTCAGAGCTCTAAATGAGAAAAATATGCAGCCAAGAATACTATATCCAGCTAGGCTGTCATTGAAAATAGAAGGAGAGATAAAAAGCTTCCAGGACAAACAAAAAACTAAAGGAATTTGCAAACACCAACCCAGCCCTACAGGAAATATTGAAAAGGGTCCTCTAAGCAAAGAGAGAGCCTAAAAATAACAGACCAGAAAGGAACAGAGACAATATTCAGTAACAGTCACTTTACAGGCAATACAATGGCACTAAATTCATATCTTTCAATAGTTACCCTGAATGTAAATGGGATAAATGCCCCTGTCAAAAGACATGGGGTATCAGAATGGACTTTTAAAAAGACACATCAATATGTGTTCTGCAAGAAACTCATTTTAGACTCAAAGACACCTCCAGATTTAAAGTGAGGGAGGGAAAACAATATACCATGCTAATGGACATCAAAAGAAAGCTGGGGTGGCAATCCTTATACTAGACAAATTAGATTCTAAGTTGATGACTATAATAAGAGATAAGGAAGGACACCATATCATACTTAAAGGGTCTGTTCAATAAGAATATCTAATGATTTTAAATATCTATGGCCCTAACATGAGAGCAGCCAGTTATGTAAACCAGCTATTATGTAAACCAAATAAACCAAAGAAACACATTGATGATAATACAATAATAGTAGTGGACTTTAATAGCCCCCTCACTGAAATGAACAGATTTTCTAAGCAAAAGATCAATAAGGAAATAAAAGCTTTAAATGACCCACTGGACCAGATGCATATCACAGGTATATTCCCAACATTCCATTCCAAAGTAACAGAATATACATTCTTCTCTAGTGTACATGGAACATTCTCCAGAACGGATCACATCCTGGGTCACAAACCAGGTCTCAACTGGTACCAAAATATTGGGGTCATTCCCTGCATATTTTCAGACCACAGTGCTTTGAAACTAGAACTCAATCACAAGAGGAAAGTTGGAAAGAACCCAAATATATGGGGGCTAAAGAGCATCCTACTAAAGAATGAATGGGTCAACCAGGAAATTAAAGAAGAACTTTAAAATTTTCTGGAAACAAATGAAAATGAAAATACAACTGTTCAAAATCTTTGGGACACAGCAAAGGCGGTCCTGAAAAGAAATTATATAGCAATACAAGCTTTTCTCAAGAAATAAGAAAGGTCTCAGGTACACATCCTAACTCTTCACCCAAAAGAGTTGGAGGAAGAACAGCAAAGAAAGTCTAAACCCAGCAGGAGAAGAGAAATAATAAAGATCAGAGCAGAAATCAATGTAATAGAAATGAAAAGAACAGTAGAACAAATTAACAAACCTAGGATCTGGTTCTCTGAAAGAATTAATAAGATAGATAAACCTATGACCAGACTTATTAAAAGAGAGAGAGAGAGAGAGAGAGAAAGGACCCAAATTAATAAAATCATGAATGAAAGAGATCACAACTGGGGCGCCTGGGTGGCTCAGTGGGTTAAGCCTCTACCTTCTGCTCGGGCCATGATCCTAGGGTTCTGGGATCGAGCCCCCACATTGGGCTCTCTGTTCGGCGGGGAGCCTGCTTCTCCCTCTCTCTCTGCCTCCCTCTCTCTGCCTCCCTCTCTGCCTACTTATGATCTCTCTGTGTCAAATAAATAAATATGTAAATAAATAAATCTTTGAAAGCCACCAGCCATAAGTTAGTTAAGCCTTTAAAAAAAAAAGAAGAGATCACAACTAACACAAAAGAAATACAAACAATTATAAGAACATATTATGAGCAACTATATGCCAGCAAATTGACAATCTGGAAGAAATGGATGCACTCCTAGAGACATATAAACTACCAAAAGTGACCTGGGAAGAAACAGAAAACCTGAACAGACCCATAACCAGTAAGGAGATTGAAACAGTCATCAAAAATCTCCCAACAAACAAGAGTCCAGGGCCAGACAACTTCCCAGAAAAATTCTATCAAGCATTTAAAGAACAATGAATACTTATTCTCCTAAAGCTGTTCCAAAAAACAGAAATGGAAGGAAAACTTCCAAACTCATTTCATGAGGCCAGTATTACCTTGATCCCAAAACCAGACAAAGACCCTATCAAAAAGGAGAATTACAGACCAGTATCCTTAATGAACACAGATGCAAAAATTCTAACCAAAATACTAGCCAATAGGATCCAACAGTACATTAAAAGGATTATTCACCACGATCAAGTGGGATTTATTCCTGGCTGCAAGGTTGGTTCAACATTTGCAAATCAATCAATGTGATACAATACATTAGTAGAAGAAAGAACAAGAACCATATGATACTCTCAATAGATGCTGAAAAACTTTTGACAAAGTACAGTATCCTTTCTCAATCAAAACTCTTCACAGTGTAGGGATAGAAAGTACATACCTCAATATCATAAAAGGCATGTGTGAAAATCCCACAGAGAATATCATTTTCAATGGGGAAAAACTAAGAGCTTTCCTCCTAAGGTCAGGAACACGGCAGGACTATCCACTATCACCATTGCTATTCAACATAGTACTAGAAGTCCTAGCCTCAGCAATCAGACAACAAAAAGAAATAGAAGGCATCTGAATTGGCAAAGAAGAAGCCAAACTCTCACTCTTTGCAGATGATGTGATACTTTATGTGGAAAACCCAAAAGACTCCACTCCAAAACTTCTAGAACTCATGAACTCATACAAGAATTCAGTAAAATGTCAGGATATAACATCGATGCACAGAAATCAGTTGCAACACCAACAGCAAGACAGAAGAAAGAGAAATTAAGGAGTCGATCCTGTTTACAATTGCACCCAAACCATAAGATACCAAGGAATAAACCTAACTAAAGAGGCAAAGAATCTGTATTCAGAAAACTATAAGGTACTCATGAAATAAATTGAGGAAGATACAAAGAAATGAAGAAAAGTTCCATGTTCATGGATTGGAAGAACAAATATTGAGAAAATGTCTATGCTACCTAAAGCAATGTGTACATTTATTGCAATTGCTATCAAAATATCATCAATATTTTTCAAAGAAATAGAACAAATAATCTTAAAATTTATATGGAACTAGAAAAGACTCTGAATAGCCAGAGGAATGTTGAAAAAGAAAACCAAAGTTGGTGGCATCACAATTCCAGACTTCAAGCTCTATTACAAAGCTATAATCATCAAGACAGTATGGTACTGGCACAAAAACAGACACATAGATCAATGGAACAGAATAGAGAGGTCAAAAATGGACCCTCAAAGCTATGGTCAACTAATCTTTGACAAAGCAGGAAAGAATGTCCAAAAAAGACAGTCTCTTCAATAAACGGTGTTGGGAAATTTTGGATAGCCACATGCAGAAGAATGAAACTGGACCATTTCCTTATACCACACACAAAAATACACTCAAAAATGGATGAAAGACCTCAGTGTGAGACAGGAATCCATCAAAATCCTTGAGGAGAACACAGGCAGCAACCTCCTTGACCTCAGCCACAACAACTTCTTCCTAAAAACACTGCAAAAGGCAAGGGAAGCAAGGCCAAAAATGAACTTTGAAGACTTCATCAAGATCAAAAGCTTTTGCACAGCAAAGGAAACAGTTAACAAAACCGAAAGACAACCGACAGAATGGGAGAAGATATTTGCAAATGACATATCAGATAAAGGGCTAGTATCCCAAATCTATAAAGAACTTATCAAACTCAACATCCAAGGAACAAATAATCCAAGAAATGGGCAGAAGACATAAACAGACATTCCGCAATGAAGACATCCAAATGGCCAACAGACACATGAAAATGTGCTCAACATCACTCGCCATCAGGGAAATACAAATCAAAACTACAGTGAGATATCACCTCACGCCAATAGAATGGTTAAAATTAACATGTCAGGAAACGACAGATGTTGGTGAGGATGCAGAGCAAGGCAAACCCTCCTACATTGTTGGTGGTAATGCAAGCTGGTGAAGCCACTCTGGAAAACAGTATGGAGGTTCCTCAAAAAGTTTAAAATAGATCTACCCTATGACCCAGCAAGCACACTACTGGGTATTTACCCTAAATATACAAATGTAGTGATCCAAAAGGTCATGTGCACCTGAATGTTTATAGCAGCAATGTCCACAATAGTCAAACTATGGAAAGAACCTAGATGTCCATCAACAGATGAATGGATAAAGATGTGATTATATATATTAGAATAATATGCAGCCATCAAAATCCCCAAAATCTTGCTATTTGCAATGAGGTGGATGGAACTAGAGGGTATTGCGTTAAGCGAAATATGTCAGTCAGAGAAAGATAATTATCATATGATCTCTCTGACATGAGAAATTTGAGAGGCAGGGAGGGGCTCGTAGGGGATAGGGAGGGAAAAAATGAAACAAAATGGGACTGGGGAGACTCTTAATCTCAGGAAACAAACTGAGAGCTGTTGGGGGTTTGGGGAGAGGGATAGGGTGGCTGGGTGATGGAGATTGGGGATGGTATGTTATACCGTGAGTTCTGTGAATTGTGTAAGACAGGTGATTCACAGACCTGTACCCCTAAAGCAAATAACGCATTATATGGTCATTAATTTTTTTAATTAAATTTATTTATTTTCAGCATAACAGTATTCACTATTTTTTCACCACACCCAGTGCTCCATGCAATCCGTGCCCTCTATAATACCCACCACCTGGTACCCCAACCTCCCATCCCCCCGCCACTTCAAACCCCTCAGATTGTTTTTCAGAGTTCATAGTCTCTCATGGTTCACCTCTCCTTCCAATTTCCCCCAACTCTCTTCTCCTCTCCAACACCCCTTGTCCTCCATGCTATTTGTTATGCTCCACTAATAAGTGAAACTATATGATAATTGACTCTCTCTGCTTGACTTATTTCACTCAGCATAATCTCTTCCAGTCCCGTCCATGTTGCTATGGCCATTAATTAATTAACTAATTAATTAATTAATGTTGTCTTAGTGTGTCCATGAAGGTGTTTCTGGATTAGTCTAACACTTGAATCGCTAGACTGAGTACACCACATTGTATTCCCCAGTGTGGTGGGCCTCATCTAATCAGTTGAAGGATTCAAAAGAACAAAAAGGTGCTATAAGGGTAAATTTGCTCTCTCTGCCTGCCTGCTTGTCTCTAAGCTGGGACAATGGTTGGCCCTGACTTCAAACTCAGACTCAGACTCTAATTAAACCATTGTCTCTAGTGGGTCTCAGGTTTGCTGACTGCAGATGTGGGGACTTCACATGTATACAAAAATATGTATTTCCTTCTTTTTCCATACATTTATTAATGGAATTCTATTGTAAAGGAGAGCTGCCTCTTTTTCCAAATAATTAATTAATTAATTGTCGAATTAACTAATATCAGTATGGACATGTGGACTTTATTTTATTCTTTGAGTTAAAATCTAATACCATAATTAATTTAAAAAAAATTTTTTTAAGATTTACTTATTTGACAGACAGAGATCACATGTTGGCAGAGAGGCAGGCAGAGAGAGAGAGCAGGAAGCAGGCTCCCCACTGAGTAGAGAGCACGATGTGCGGTTTGATTCCAGAACCCTGGGATCATGACCTGAGCTGAAGCAGAGGCTTTAACCTACGGAACCACCCAGGCACCCCTTCTTGTTCAAATTATTCTGGCTTTGGTCACTGTGGGCTCCTGGAGGTTGGTACTATGGGGTTGTTGTTGTTGTTTTTTTGTTTGTTTGTTTGTTTTACTGAGATAGATAGAATTGACATATAACACTGTATCCATTTTATGTGTATAGCATAATGCTTTGATATGTGTGTATATTATAAAATGACCACAATCACAAGTTTAGCTAGCTAGTATCTATCATCTAGCTATCATCTATTATCTAATTTTTTCTTATAATGAGAATTTTAAGATCTACTCTTTCAGCAACTTTCAAATATACAATACAGTATTGTTTTGGGGTTTCTTTTAAAGATTTATTAATTTATTTTAGAGAGAGAGAGCAGTTACACATGTACTTGCATGACTTAGGGGGAGGAGCAGAAGTAGAATGGCTTCAAGCAGACTCCCTGCTGAGTGGTAAACAAACACAGGGCTCAACACAGGGCTTGATCCCATGACTGGTGAGATCATGACCATAGCTGAAACCAATAGACTGAGGCTCAACCACCCGGGCCACCCAGGAGCCCCTCAAATATACAATACAGTATTGTTAACTTTAGGCACCATATGTATATATCTTAGTTTATTTATCCATTCATCTATTGATGGACACTTAGGTTTTTTGTTTTTCTTTTTTTCATATCTTGACTATTGTGAATAATCCTGAAATAAAGATGGGGGTACATAGATCTCTTTGAGACAGTGATTTCATTTCCTTTGGATGAATATCCAGAAGTGAAATTGCTGGATCATATGATAGTTCTATTTTTAATTTTTTGAAGAACTACCATGATGTTTTTCTTAGTAGCTGGGCCAATTTCCATTCCCATCAATACTGCTCAAGAGTTCCTTTTCCTCCACGTCTTCACCAACACTTGTTATTTCTCATCTTGTTAATTACAGTCATTCTCTCAGATAGTGTTTCATTGTGGGTTTGATTTGCATTTCCTGAATGAGGAGTGATGTTGTATACCTTTTCATGCACCTGCTGGCCATCTGTATTTTTTTTTAATATTTTATTTAAGAGAGAGACAGAGAGGATGAGGGGAGGGAGAAGCAGAGGGAGAGGGAGAAAGAGACACCCCATTGAGCAGGAAGACAGACATGGGGCTTGATCCTGGCCAGGACCCTGGGACCATGACCCGAGCTGAAGGCAGATGCTTAACTGACTAAGTCAGCCAGGTACCCCTGTATTTTTTTTTGCAGAAAGTGTCTATTCAGTTCCTCTGTCCATTTCTTATTGGATTTTTTTGTTTGTTTGTTTTTTGCTATTGAGTTGTATGAGTTCTTTTTATGTTTTGGAGCTTAACTCTTTATAGTATATTGTTTGCAAATATTTTCTCCCATTCTGTAGTCGATCTTTTCATTCTATTGATGATTTTTCTTTGCTGGGCAGAGGCTTTAGCTTGGTATAGCCCCACTTGTAGATTTGTTGTGTGTTATCTTTGCTTTTGACATCATTTCAAAAAATCATTGCCAAGACTAATGTCAAGGAGTTTACCACCTATGTTTCCTCCTAGGAGTTTTACAATTTCAGATCTTATATTCATCTTCCATCCATTTTGAGTTGATTTTTGTGTATGGTGTGAGATAAGGATCCAGTGTCACACTTTTGCATGTGTATGTCCAGCTTTCCCAGCACCATTTATTGAAGAGAATATCCTTTCCCTCTTGTATATTCTTGGTAACTTTGTTGAAAATTGATTGATCACAAATGCATGGGTTTATTTCTGGGCTCTTATTCTGCTCCATTTATCAATATGTCTGTTTTTATGCCAATACCATACTTTTGATTACTTTTTGATTACTATGGCTTTGTGATACAGTTTGAAATCAGGAAGCATGATACTTCCAACTTTGTTCTTTTTTTCTCAAGATTGGCTCATATATTTAGGGTATTTTGTAGTTCCATACAAATTAAGATTTTTTTTTCTATTTTTGTGGAAAATGCCATTGGAATTTTGATAGGTATCACATTGAATCTAAAGATTGCTTTGGGTAGTATGGACATTTTAACAATACTAATTCTTCCAATCCATGAGTAATAACTACCTTTCCATTTATTTGTGTCTTCTTCAATTTTTTTCATCAATGTTACAGTTTTCAGTGAGTGTACAGATCTTTCACCTCCTTGGCTCAATTTATTTCTAGGTATCTTATTCTTTTTGATACAACTTTAAATGTGATTATTATCTTAATGTGTCCCTTTGATAGTTCATTATGATGTATAAAATGCCATCGATTTTTTTTATAAACATATATTTTTATCCCCAGGGGTACAGGTCTGTGAATCACCAGGTTTACACACTTCACAGCACTCACCCAAGCACATACCCTCCCCAATGTCCATAATCCCACCCCCTTCTACCAAACCCCCTCCCCCCAGCAACCCTCAGTTTCTTTTGTGAGATTAAGAGTCACTTATGGTTTGTCTCCCTCCCAATCCCATCTTGTTTCATTGATTCTTTTCGTACCCACTTAAGCCCCCATGTTGCATCACCACTTCCTCATATCAGGGAGATCATATGATAGTTGTCTTTCTCTGATTGACTTATTTCGCTAAGCATGATACGCTCTAGTTCCATCCATGTTGTCGCAAATGGCAAGATTTCATTTCTTTTGATGGCTGCATAGTATTCCATTGTGTATATATACCACATCTTCTTGATCCATTCATCTGTTGATGGACATCTAGGTTCTTTCCATAGTTTGGCTATTGTGGACATTGCTGCTATAAACATTCGGGTGCACGTGCCCCTTTGGATCATTATGTTTGTATCTTTAGGGTAAATACCCAATAGTGCAATTGCTGGGTCATAGGGCAGTTCTATTTTCAACATTTTGAGGAACCTCCATGTTGTTTTCCAGAGTGGCTGCACCAGCTTGCATTCCCACCAACAGTGTAGGAGGGTTCCCCTTTCTCCGCATCCTCGCCAGCATCGGTCATTTCCTGACTTGCTGATTTTAGCCATTCTGACTGGTGTGAGGTGATATCGCATTGTGGTTTTGATTTGTATTTCCCTGATGCCGAGTGATATGGAGCACTTCTTCATGTGTCTGTTGGCCATCTGGATGTCTTCTTTGCAGAAATGTCTGCTCATGTCCTCTGCCCATTTCTTGATTGGATTATTTGTTCTCTGGGTGTTGAGTTTGCTAAGTTTTTTATAGATTCTGGACACTAGTCCTTTATCTGATATGTCGTTTGCAAATATCTTCTCCCATTCTGTCAGTTGTCTTTTGATTTTGTTCACTGTTTCCTTTGCTGTGAAAAAGCTTTTGATCTTGATGAAGTCCCAATAGTTCATTTTTTTCCCTTGCTTCCCTTGTCTTTTGCGTTGTTCCAAGGAAGATGTTGCTGCGGCAGAGGTCGAATAGGTTGCTGCCTGTGTTCTCCTCAAGGATTTTGATGGATTCCTTTCGCACATTGAGGTCCTTCATCCATTTTGAGTCTATTTTTGTGTGTGGTGTAAGGAAATGGTCCAATTTCATTTTTCTGCATGTGGCTGTCCAATTTTCCCAGCACCATTTATTGAAGAGGCTGTCTTTTTCCCATTGGACATTCTTTCCTGCTTTGTCGAAGATTAGTTGACTGTAGAGTTGAGGGTCTATTTCTGGGCTCTCTATTCTGTTCCATTGATCTATGTGTCTGTTTTTGTGCCAGTACCATGCTGTCTTGATGATGACAGCTTTGTAATAGAGCTTGAAGTCCGGAATTGTGATGCCACCAACGTTGGCTTTCTTTTTCAATATCCCTTTGGCTATTCGAGGTCTTTTCTGGTTCCATATAAATTTTAGCATTATTTGTTCCATTTCTTTGAAAAAGCTGGATGGTACTTTGATAGGAATTGCATTAAATGTGTAGATTGCTTTAGGTAGCATAGACATTTTCACAATATTTATTCTTCCAATCCAGGAGCATGGAACATTTTTCCATTTCTTTGTGTCTTCCTCAATTTCTTTCATGAGTACTTTATAGTTTTCTGAGTATAGATTCTGTGCCTCTTTGGTTAGGTTTATTCCTAGGTATCTTATGGTTTTGGATGCAATTGTAAATGGGATTGACTCCTTAATTTCTCTTTCTTCTGTCTTGCTGTTGGTGTAGAGAAATGCAACTTATTTCTGTGCATTGATTTTATATCCTGACACTTTACTGAATTCCTGTATAAGTTCTAGCAGTTTTGGAGTGGAGTCTTTTGGGTTTTCCACATATAGTATCATATCATCTGCGAAGAGTGATAATTTGACTTCTTCTTTGCCGATTTGGATGCCTTTAACTTCCTTTTGTTGTCTGATTGCTGAGGCTAGGACCTCTAGTACTATGTTGAATAGCAGTGGTGATAATGGACATCCCTGCCGTGTTCCTGACCTTAGCGGAAAAGCTTTCAGTTTTTCTCCATTGAGAATGATATTTGCGGTGGGTTTTTCATAGATGGCTTTGATGATATTGAGGTATGTGCCCTCTATCCCTGCACTTTGAAGAGTTTTGATCAGTAAGGGATGCTGTACTTTGTCAAATGCTTTTCAGCATCTATTGAGAGTATCATATGGTTCTTGTTCTTTCTTTTATTAATGTGTTGTATCACATTGACTGATTTGTGGATGTTGAACCAACCTTGTAGCCCTGGAATAAATCCCACTTGGTCGTGGTGAATAATCCTTTTAATGTACTGTTGAATCCTATTGGCTAGTATTTTGTTGAGTATTTTCGCATCTGTGTTCATCAAGGATATCGGTCTATAGCTCTCTTTTTTGGTGGGATCCTTGTCTGGTTTTGGGATCAAGGTGATGCTGGCCTCATAAAATGAGTTTGGAAGTTTTCCTTCCATTTCTATTTTTTGGAACAGTTTCAGGAGAATAGGAATTAGTTCTTCTTTAAATGTTTGGTAGAATTCCCCCAGGAAGCCGTCTGGAACTGGGCTTTTGTTTGTTTGGAGATTTTTAATGACTGTTTCAATCTCCTTACTGGTTATGGGTCTGTTCGGGCTTTCTATTTCTTCCTGGTTCAGTTGTGGTAGTTTATATGTTTCTAGGAATGCATCCATTTCTTCCAGATTGTCAAATTTATTGCCGTAGAGTTGCTCATAGTATGTTCTTATAATAGTTTGTATTTCTTTGGTGTTAGTTGTGATCTCTCCTCTTTCATTCATGATTTTATTTATTTGGGTCCTTCCTCTTTTCTTTTTGATAAGTCGGGCCAGGGGTTTATCAATTTTATTAATTCTTTCAAATAACCAGCTCCTAGTTTCGTTGATTCGTTCTATTGTTTTTTTGGTTTCTATTTCATTGATTTCTGCTCTGATCTTTATGATTTCTCTTCTCCTGCTGGGCTTCGGGTTTCTTTCTTGTTCTTTCTCTAGCTCCTTTAGGTGTAGGGTTAGGTTGTGTACCTGAGACCTTTCTTGTTTCTTGAGAAAGGCTTGTACCGCTATATATTTTCCTCTCAGGACTGCCTTTGTTGTGTCCCAGAGATTTTGAACCGTTGTATTTTCATTATCATTTGTTTCCATGATTTTTTTCAATTCTTCTTTAATTTCCCGGTTGACCCATTCATTCTTTAGAAGGATGCTGTTTAGTCTCCATGTATTTGGGTTCTTTCCAAACTTCCTTTTGTGGTTGAGTTCTAGCTTTAGAGCATTGTGGTCTGAAAATATGCAGGGAATGATCCCAAGCTTTTGATACCGGTGGAGTCCTGATTTAGGACCGAGGATGTGATCTATTCTGGAGAATGTTCCATGTGCACTAGAGAAGAATGTGTATTCTGTTGCTTGGGGATGAAATATTCTGAATATATCTGTGATGTCCATCTGGTCCAGTGTGTCGTTTAAGGCCTTTATTTCCTTGCTGATCTTTTGCTTGGATGATCTGTCCATTTCAGTGAGGGGAGTGTTAAAGTCCCCTACTATTATTGTATTATTGTTGATGTGTTTCTTTGATTTTGTTATTAATTGGTTTATATAGTTGGCTGCTCCCACGTTGAGGGCATAGATATTTAAAATTGTTAAATCTTCTTGTTGGACAGACCCTTTGAGTATGATATAGTGTCCTTCCTCATCTCTTATTATAGTCTTTGGCTTAAAATCTAATTGATCTGATATAAGGATTGCCACTCCTGCTTTCTTCTGATGTCCATTAGCATGGTAAATTCTTTTCCACCCCCTCACTTTAAATCTGGAGGTGTCTTCGGGCTTAAAATGGGTTTCTTGGAGGCAACATATAGATGGATTTTGTTTTTTTATCCATTCTGATACCCTGTGTCTTTTGACAGGGGCATTTAGCCCATTAACATTCAGGGTAACTATTGAGAGATATGAATTTAGTGCCATTGTATTGCCTGTAAGGTGACTGTTACTGTATATGGTCTCTGTTTCTTTCTGATCTACCACTTGTAGGCTCTCTCTTTGCTTAGAGGACCCCTTTCAATATTTCCTGTAGAGCTGGTTTGGTGTTTGCAAATTCTTTCAGTTTTTGTTTGTCCTGGAAGCTTTTAATCTCTCCTTCTATTTTCAATGATAGCCTAGCTGGATATAGTATTCTTGGCTGCATGTTTTTCTCATTTAGTGCTCTGAAAATATCATGCCAGCTCTTTCTGGCCTGCCAGATCTCTGTGGATAAGTCAGCTGCCAATCTAATATTTTTACCATTGTATGTTACAGACTTCTTTTCCCGGGCTGCTTTCAGGATTTTCTCTTTGTCACTGAGACTTGTAAATTTTACTATTAGGTGACGGGGTGTGGGCCTATTCTTATTGATTTTGAGGGGCGTTCTCTGAACCTCCTCAATTTTGATGCTCGTTCCCTTTGGCATATTGGGGAAATTCTCCCCAATAATTTTCTCCAGTATACCTTCTACTCCCCTCTCTCTTTCTTCTTCTTCTGGAATCCCAATTATTCTAATGTTGTTTCATCTTATGGTGTCACTTATCTCTCGAATTCTCCCCTCGTGGTCCAGTAGCTGTTTGTCCCTCTTTTGCTCAGCTTCTTTATTCTCTGTCATTTGGTCTTCTATATCACTAATTCTTTCTTCTGCCTCATTTATCCTAGCAGTGAGAGCCTCCATATTTGATTGCACCTCATTAATAGCTTTTTTGATTTCAACTTGGTTAGATTTTAGTTCTTTTACTTCTCCAGAAAGGGCTTTTATGTCTCTCGAGAGGGTTTCTCTAATATCTTCCATGCCTTTTTCGAGTCCAGCTAGAACTTTGAGAATTGTCATTCTGAACTCTAGATCTGACATATTACCAATGTCTTATTGGTTATGTCCCTAGCCTTCGGTACTGCCTCTTGTTCTTTTTTTTGTGTTGAATTTTTCCGTCTTGTCATTTTGTCCAGATAAGGGTATATGAAGGGGCAAGTAAAATACTAAAAGGTTGGCAACAACCCCAGGAAAATATGCTTTAACCAAATTAGAAGAGATCCAAAATCGTGAGGGGGGAGAAAGGGGATAAAAAGAGGTTCAAAAAGGAAGAAAGAAAAAAAAAAAGAAAAAAGAAAAGAAAAGAATTAAAAAAAAGAAAACACCTAAGAAAAATGTAAAAAAGAAAAAATATATATATTAGATAAACTAGTAAAAAATCGTTAAAAAAGAAAAAGGTAACAGTTAAAAAAAATTTTTTTACCCGAAGGCGAAAAAAAAAAAAACAACAA
>NC_081559.1:103680508-103841798 GCF_022355385.1 Mustela nigripes
TAAAAAAAATTTTTTTACCCGAAGGCGAAAAAAAAAAAAACAACAAAAAATGAAAAAGAAAAAAATTAAATTAACTGCAAGACTAAAAAAAAATCACAGGGAAAAAGCCATGAGTTCCGTGCTTGGCTTTCTCCTCCTCTAGAATTCTGCTGCTCTCCTTGGTATTGAAACTGCACTCCTTGGTAGGTGAAGTTGGTCTCGGCTGGATTTCTTGTTGATCTTCTGGGGGAGGGGCCTGTTGTAGTGATTCTCAAGTGTCTTTGCCCCAGGCGGAATTACACCGCCCTTACCCGGGCCGGGGTGAGTAATCCGCTCGGGTTTGCTTTCAGGAGCTTCGCTCGGGTTTGCTTTCAGGAGCTTTTGTTCCCTGAGCGCTTTCCGTAGAGTTCCGGAGGGCGGGAATACAAATGGCGGCCTCCCGGTTTCCGGCCCGGAGGAGCCGAGAGCCCAGGGCCGCACTCCTCAGTGCGCCCTCAGAGAACAGCGCCCAATTACTCCCGTCTGCCTGACCTCCGGCCGCACTCCGAGCTCACCGAGCCTGCGACCGGTTCAAGGTAACACCGAGCTGCGAGCTTACTGTCGGCTCTGTCTCTGTAGCCAGCTTTCCCGTTCCAATACCCGCAAGCTCTGCGACACTCAGACACCCCCGATCCTTCTGTGACCCTGCGGGACCTGAGGCCACGCTGACCCCGCGTGGGCTTCGCTCCGGTTTAGCCTCTGGAGCGATGTCCCTCAGCAGAACAGACTTTTAAAAGTCCTGATTTTGTGCGCGGTTGCTCCGCCGCTTGCCGGGAGCCGGCCCCTCCCCCTGGGGTCTGTCTTCCTGTCGCTTTGGATTCACTTCTCCGCCGGTCCTACCTTTCAGAAAGTGGTTGTTTTTCTGTTTCCAGAATTGCTGTTCTTCTTGTCTTCGATCTGCCAATGGATTTTCATGTGTTTGCAATCTTTAGATAAGCTATCTAGCTGATCTCCGGCTAGCTGAAGCAGTCTCAGCCTGCTACTTCTCCGCCATCTTGACTCCACCTCCGCCATCAATTTTTGTATATTGATTTTGTATCCTGAAACTTCATGGTGTTTATTAGTTCTAATACTTTTCTGGTAGTTTTTAGGATTTTCTATAAATAATGCCATGTCATCTGCAAATAGAAACAGTTTAACTGTCTCTTTTGGAAAGTTTTCCTTTCCATTTCAAATGCCTTTTATTTCTTTTTCTTGCGTAATTGCTCTGGTCATGACTACAGTACTAAGTTGAGCAAAAGTGGTGAGTGGACATCCTTGGCTTTTTTTTCCTGATCTTAGAGGAATAGCTTTCAGTTTGTTTGTTTGTTTGTTTATATTAACATATAATGTTTTATTTGCCCCATGGGTACAGGACTGTGATTTATCAGGCTTACACATTTCACAGCACTCACCATAGTACAATACCCTCCCCAGTGTCCATAACCCAGCCACCCTATCCCTACTCCACCACTGAGTATGTTGTTAGTTGTGGACTTATCTTATATGGTCTTTATCATGCTGAGTTATAACCCTCTGTACCAGGTTTGTTGAAAGTTTTTATCATAAATGAGTGTTGAATTTTGTCAATACTTTTTCTGCAGCTATTGAGACAATAATATCATTTTTATCCTCAATTTTGTTAATGTGGTATATCACATTGATTGATTTGCAGATGTTGAACCACCTTTGCATCCCTGGAATAAATTCCACTTGATCATGCTGTAGGATCCTTTTAATGTATTGTTGAATTCAGTTTGCTAGTATTTTGTTAAGGATGTTTGCAACTATGTTCATCAATAATATTGGCTCATAATTTTCTTTCCTTGTAGTGTCTTTGGTTTTGATATCAGGATAATGCTAGCCTAGTGAAATGAGTTTTGCAGTGTTCCCTCCTCTTTTTTTTTTTTTTTAGAATGAGATAAGATAGATATTAATTCTCCTTTAAATAGTTGGTAGAATTTACCAGTGAAACCATCTGGCCCTGGGATTTTCTTTGCTGGGATATTGCTGATTTCTGATTCAATTTCTTTGCCAGTAATCAGTCTGTTCATATTTTCTATTTCTTCATTATCAGTCTTTGTAGGTTGTATGTTTCCAGGAACTTATATTTCTTTTAGGTTGCCCAATTTGTTCGTAGGTAACTATTCATAGTAGTCTTGTAATCCTTTGTAATTTTTTAAAGGATTTCTATTTATTTGAGAAAGAGAGAGCACCCATGCTTGCGCATAAGTGGGGGGAGGGGCAAGAGAGATAATCCCCAAGAAGACTCCCCATTGAACACAGAGCACGATTCCACTAACCATGAGAATACAACCTGAGCCAAAATGAAGAGTCAGACGCTCAAACAACTGAGAAACCAAAGTACCCCAATCCTTTGTATTTTTGCAGTACCAGTTGTAATGTATCCTCTTACATTTCTGATTTTATATATTTGATGCCTCTTTTTTCTCGTTAAGCCTAGCAATGTTCTATTTTTATATTTCAAAAAGAAAAAAAAGAGTTCTTAATTTCATTGTCCTTTTCTGTTGTCTTTTTAATCCCTATTTAATTTATTTCTGCTCTGCTTTTTATTTCCTTGCTTCTACTCACTTTGGGTTTATCTTGTTCTTTCTTTTCTAGTTTTTTGAGGACTTAGGTTGGAGTAAAGTTTGGTTGTTTATTTGAAATCGTATTTCTTAATATAAATGTGTATCCTGTAAACTTCCCTCTTAGAGCTTCTGCATCCCATAATCTTTGATGTATTATATTTCCATTTTTGCTTATATCAGGATTTTTTAAAATTTCTCTTTTGATTTCTTCTTTGACCCACTGTTGTTCAATTGCATGTCACTGAATCTCCATATATTTATGAATTTTCTACTTTTCTTCTTGTAATTGGTTTCTAGTTTTATACCATTGTAGTTAGGAAATATGCATGCTACACTTTCAATTGTCTTAAATTTATTAAGACTTCTTTTGTGGCCTAATGTATAATCTCTCATAGAGAATGTTCCATATGTACTTGCAAAAACTGTGTGTCCTGCTGCTTCTGGATGGAATGTTTTATAAATGTTAAGTTCTTCTGATTTAATGTATAGTTTAAGTTCAATGCTCCCTTATTGATTATTTGTTTAGATAATCTATCCATTGTTGAAAGTGGAGTATTTCTATCTGTTCAGGTCTATAAATATTTGCTTTACATGTTTATGTCCTTCTATGTCAAGTGAATAAATGCTTACAGATGTTATATCATCTTGTTGGAGTCACCCTTTTGCCATCATATAATAACCTTCTTTGTCTCTTATTATAATCTTTGTCAAAAGTCTATTTTGCCTGATATAAGTATAGCTACCCCTGCTTTCTTTTTTTTCCCCATTTGTGTAAATATCTTTCCATTCTTCACTTTTAGTGTGTTTGTGTGTATGTGTGTGTGTCCTTAAAGCTAAAGTAAGTCATTTGTGGGTAGCGTATATTTGGGTCTTGTTTTTTTTTTTTTTTAATCTATTCAAACTATTCTGTTTTATGATTAGAGAATTTAGTCCATGTATATTTAAAGTAATTCTTGATAGGCATGAACTTATTATGATTTTGTTAATTGTTTTCTGAATGTTTTGTAATTTCTTTGTTCCTATCTTCTGCTGTCTTCCCTTGTGATTTGATTATTTTAAAATCCTTTCTCAATCATTTGTGTATCTATGATAGGTATCTGGTTTGTGGTCACCATGAGATTTATATAAAACATCTTACATTTACAACAGTCTATTTTAAGCTGATAACAACTTAAATTCAAGTGAATATTAAAGCTCTACATTTTTACTCTCCTTTATCTCATATTATATTCTTGGGGTCACAGTTTACATCTTTTGTCCTAGATATCCATTAACAATTCACTGTAGTTATTTTTACTACTGTTGTCTTTTAACCTTCATACTAGATTTATAAGTGATTACCCACCACCATTACAACCTTAAAGTATTCTGACTTTAACCATATATTTACCTTCACCAATGACATTTATGCTTTCATATGTTTCCTTGTTACTAATTAGTGCTATAAAATATCTGCTCAAAGAAGTCCCTTTAACATTTTTTTTGTAAGAGTGGTAATAAACTCCTTCAGCATTTGCTTTTCTAGAAAATTCTTTATCTCTCCTTCAATTTTGAAGGACAACTTTGTGAAGTAGATTATTCTAGGTTGACAGAATACCAAGAAGATCACCAGTATGACCAGGGCTGAATGTATGCTCAGAAAAGATCTGAGAAAACCCTAAGCTTTCACCTCTGGCTGACCTTCAGTCTCCATACAAGAAGGAAGTGGAAGCTAAGATAGGGTGGAAAATAGACTGGTTAACCATTGAAGAAGTGTCTCTATACAAAGCCAATCTTCAAAGACTGGGAAAGTTATTTTTTTCCCTTTTTCTTTCTTTCTTTTTTTCTTTTCTTTTCTTTCTTTTTTTTTTCTTTTTGCCCCAAGCATTAAAACAAAACAAGCAAAAATTCTGCCAAAACATTAGTTGACGACTAAGCTAATGGAACACAGACTTCAGTGGTCACTGATGACAAACAATATAGACTTTACAAAAATAGTTTTGCAAAGTCACCAAACAAGCACACACAACAACCTGATGAGCAACAACAAACCCTGGGGAGAGAAGGAGATGCTGATTTCCAAAGTTGCCAACAAATCTTTAGTTTTTAACCAAGACTTATGAGGTATGCAAATAATAAGAAAATACAGTGCATTTGCCAGGGAAGAAAATTAATAGAAACTGTCTATCAGGAGGTCCAGGCATTGAATTCACTAGATAAGGATTTCAAATAAATTGTCTTAAACATGTTCAAAGAACTAAAGGAAACTGGGAGAATCATATCTCACCAAAAAGAAAATATAAAGTGACAGCAGGAATCAAGTAGAAATTTAGGAGCAGACAAGTACAATAACTGAAATGAAAAATTCAGTGTTGCAGCCTGTGAAAGCAGATTTGAGCAGGCAGAAGAAAGAATCTATGAATTGAAAGATAGGTCAATTGAGATTATCCAGGTGAAGGGCAGAAAAAAAGAGTGAAATAAAGTGAACAGAGCCTAGGAGACCTGTGGGATACCATCAGTTATACAAATATATGCATAATTGGAGTCCCAAAGAGAGAGAAAAAAATGAATTGGGAAGAAAGAATATTTGAATGAATAAATAATGACCAAGAACTTTCCAGATTTGTTAAAAGATATGAGTCTACACATTCAAGATGCTCAACAAATTCCAAGCAGAATAAATTCAGAGGCCCATGTCTATTGAAAGCATTGTAGTCGAATTGTTGAAAGACAAATACAAAGAAAGCATCTTGAAAGTGGTAAGAGACAATTGACACTGAAGAAGGATCCATAAAAATAAATTAACAAGCTTTCTCACCAGAAACTTGTGTTGGCCAGAATATGACATAAATCTGCTGAGTGAGAAAACAAGCCAACCAACAATTCTATATCCAACAAAACTAACCTTAAAGAATGACTACAATGGGATGAAACTAGAAATCAATAAAGTAGAAAAATGGAAAGTTCACAAGTATTTGGAAATTAAACACACTCTTAAACAATCAATGAGCCAAAAAGTAAAGTACAAATGAAATAAGAAAACACTTTGGATGAGTAAAAATGAAAAGAAACAACATATCAAATCATATTAGATCTATGAAAGTAGTGAAGAGACAAATTTATAACTGTAAATGCATACATTTAAAAAAGAAGAACAATTCCAAACCAATAACCTAAATTTACATCTTAAGGAACTATAGAAAGGAGTGAGGCTAAACTCAAAACCACTAGAAAGAAGCCAAGAATGAAGATTAGATCAGAAATGATCTAATGAAATAGAGGAGTAAAACAATAGACAAAATTAAGGAAACCAAAAGTTGTTTCATTAAAAAGATCTACAAAATTAAAAAAAAAAAACTTTAGTTAGACTGACTATGGGGGAAAAAAAAGAAAACTCAAATTACTTAAATTTAGAATGAAACTGGGAGGGGGGGTGAGGGTGGAAAACCTGATCCTGTAATTCACATGGAATTTCAAAGATCCTTAAATAGACAAAAACAATCTTGAAAAAGAAAAACAAATTTGGAAAACTCATATTTCTCAATACCCAAACATTACAGAGCTACAGTCATCAGAACATTGCAGTGCTAGCAGAAGGATAGAGATGTAGATTAATGGGATAGAATTGAAAGTCCAGAAATAAACTCCTACATCTATGATCAATAGATTTTTTATAAAGATGATGAGACTATCCAATGAGGTAAGAAGAGCCTCTTCAGCAGATAGCAGTGGGTCATCTGGATATCCATGTGCAAAAGAATAAAATTGGACTCCTGCCTCCCTACACACCCAAAGCTTGATTTAAAATGAATCAGACCTAAATGTGAAAGCTGAAACTGGAGAACTCTTAGAAGAATATGTACAGATGAATGACCTTGGATTTGTAAATGAGTTCTTAGATATAACACAAAAGCACACAGAAATAGAACAGAAACAACAGAGCAGAGGTGCACATGGAAACAACAAAATAGATAAACTGAACTTCATCAAAATGTAAAATGTTTGTGCTTCAAAAGATGATAGTAAGAAAGTTTAGGGGCTCCTGCCTGGCTAAGTTGGTGGAGGGTGTGACTCTTGATCTTAGGGTCATAAGTTGGGACTCCACATTGGGTGTAAAGATTACTTAAATAAATAATCTTCCAAAAAAAAAAAAAGAACATTTAAAGAAGTCCTCAAAATGGGAGACAATATTTGCATATATCTGATTGAGGTTTTTATCCAGAACATATGAAGAACTCTTACAACTCAACCAAAGGATAAAACCACATTTTTTTTAATTGGGCGAATAATTTGAACAGACACTTTCCTAAAGAAGATCTACAAATGGTCAACAAGTACGTGAAAAGGTGTTCAATGTCATGCGTCACTAGGCAAATGCAAATCAAAACTACAATGAGATACCACTTCAGACCCACTAGGATGTCCAAAATCAAACAGATGGGCAATAACAAGGGTTGGAGAGGATGTGCAGAAATTGGAACCTTTTTACACTGTTAGTGGGAACAGAAAGTGGTGCAGCCATTGTGGAAAACAGCCTGGTGGTTCTGTAGAGCAGATAGTTATTGTATGACCCAGCAATTCCACTCCTAGGTATACACACAAAAGAACTGAAGACAGGCATTCAAATAGGAACTTATCAGAGCGCCTGGGTGGCACAGTTGGTTAAGTGTCTGCCTTCGGCTTGGGCCATGTTCTCAGAGTCCCAAGATCAATCTCCAAGTCAGGATCCCCGCTCAACAGGAGGTCCTGCTTCTCCCTCTCCCTCTGTCCCTCCCCCTCCACTCCTGCTCTTTCCACTTTCTCTCTATCTCAAATAAATAAATAAAATCTTTAAAAAAAAATAGAAACTTATCCATGCATGTTCACAGCAGCGCTCTTCACACACAATAGCTGAAAGGTCGGAGCAAGCCAAATGTCCATCTACTGGGGAATGTGTGAAGAAAGTTGTTCTATCCATACAACAGAATATTATTCAGCCATAAAAAGGAAGGGAGTGCTGATACACGCTATTGCATGGATGAACCTTGAAATCATTGTGTTAAGTGAAAGAAGCCAGACACAAAAGCTCAGATGTTATATAGTTCCATTAATAGAAAATATTCAGAGCAGGTAGGCCCAGAGACAGAAAGAATATTAATGGTTGCCGGGTGCTAGTGGCAGGGAGGAGGGAGTGTGATTGCTTCATGGGTATGGTTTCCTTTTCGGGTGATGAAAATATTTGGAACTATGGCAATTGTTACACAACATTGTGGATTCACTAAACGACACTGAAGAGTTGACTCGAAAATAGTTAATTTTATGTTATGGGAATTTCACCTCAATTAAAAAAAAAAAAGACTCATCATTCCCAACTCATACCTGTGGGGTCTAAGTCACTAGGGGTGGAGTCCAGGAGTCGGAATTCTTGGAAAACTGCCAAGGTGATTCTGATGGCAGCCGGATGTGGGGTGCACTGGGCCAGCTGGGGTCCGGAGCGTGGTGGGAAGACCGGGAGGTAAATTTGGGAAGGCCGGTGCAACAAGCACAGGGAGGGAGCTGGGTTTTCCTCTTCCTTTACCTCTCCTGGCTTCTCCTTGTCTTAGAAAATCAGACCCTCCTCCTTTCCAGTAACTAGAGTCTCCAGAGGCTCCCATCACTCCTCGAGAGGTTACTTCTCACCCCAGGTTGTAATTATAGAAACCGACTTCTTGTGACAGTGCACCTGCCATGAGCTCTTGTTTGTGTTATTTCTTTTCTCGCCCTACAAACCTGAAAGCGAGCTATTTTCAGCCAACAGACAGGAGCTCAGGGACGGCCAGCATTTACCTAAGGCCACCTGGGCGGAGTGGAGAAGTCAGGTCCTGCCTTATGCCAAAAACACAAACCCGCAGGTCTCCTGTCAGGCCCTGAACTTCTGCTTTTCCCACATCTCAACAGGCCAGGGTTTGGAGCTGATTTTCTGGGGAGCAGCTATTTCCATTCCCAGACGGAGAAACTGAGGCACAGAAAGGTTCCCCTGGCTTTTGTGAGGTCACTCAGTGAGCACAGGCTGCCTGGCAGGGGATTGGGGTGCTGAGTGCTGGCTTCTGAAAGCCTCTGTGGGACTTGACAAACTGTTTGACACCTGGCGGGTCATCTGTGACACCCTTGTCTCTATATAATGAAACCACTTCTGGTATAACCACCTAATGGGGAAATATTGATGACCAGAAAAAAACACTGAGTGAAAGCTTCTTATTGAAAATTACAGGGGCGCCTGGGTGGCTCAGCCAGTTACGCTTCCGTTTCTTGGTTTCAGTTCAACACAATCACATGGGCTGTGGGATCGAGCCCTGCAATGGGTCCCTCACTCACTGGGGAGTCTGCTTGAGATTCTCTCTCTCCTTCTCCTTCTGCCCTCCTCCTGCTCTCTCTCTCTCTCTCAAAATAAAGAAATAAATCTCTTTTATTTTTTTAGCGAAAATTACATATGCACACACAGTCACACACACACACGCACACACACACACACACACACACACACACATAATTATTCAGGTAAAGAAAATTTCAAAAAACCTACTAAGAAAAGAAATCAAATATAACAGTGTTTCAAAGAAAAAAAAATCAACAGTTCATCTTAGCAATTTTTTATATCCACCTCGCAGTTTGAACTTTGATTCTTTAGTCACAGGCTGAGGTAATAATATTTTCCATAAACAATTGTCTTGTGTCTCATAGGTGGCTTTTAATAAAGCAAAAACATCTGCAAAGGGTACAATTTTAGGTACTTACAGATGCAAACAGTGACATACCGTTTTATGTTCCTGATTTATTATTTAGCTTTAAAATGACCAACAAAGGGTGAAAGTATAAAGTTACATCTTCAAGATCTATTTCAAATTCTGCCGGTTATTTCACGTATGAACTAATACCTGCACTCACCAAAAACACTACAGCTCCCTGCGCTAGAGGACCGGCTTTGGATTTTGGATACTAAATAGGCTTCTAGTTCCAAAATTTGGTTTCTACAGTACGGTACTGGAGCAGTTCATCCCAGCAGGAGCTGGAAACATATATTGTGCCTGAGAGAAGCTACGGTGACCTTAAATCATGGGAGCTTACCTTCTACAAGGCAAATCCTATATCCGAGTCCGTGCGTCAGGGCTGACGCATCACGGGAGTCCTCAAACCCCCCTCTGCATAGAAACTGATGCTTATTACAGCGTAAGGAATAAAAATGTGCTCATTTGAAGCTTATGCATATAGGATGAAAACCTAACCAGAAAAATGATTCAGAAGCTAAAATGACAAAAGATTTTTTTTTTTATAGACGAAAATGTTGTCATTGACGTTGTTTAGAATTGCCAGGGTGGGGGACAGTCAGTGTGGATCCACTGTTGGTGTATTGCGTTGATGTTTTGACACCTTTCATAGACCGTGCACCCAGCTGGTGTTGCCTTACCCAGAGGCGATCCCTCCCTGCCCCCTGCCGCCCCCTCCCCCCCCATCCTGAGGAAGTGTCACTTCATGTCTAAACACCTGGTGCCGAGGGGGGTAAGATGAAGGTAGGGCCCCTTCCTGCTCTTCCAGAAACACCCATTCTTTGGACCCTGGGGCCCTCGGCTCAGCTGTGTGCCAAGTTCACTGCCCCTTTTCTCTCAAATACTGGCCTGCCCTCATCTTTCTCTACAGCTCAGGCTGGCCCTGCACCTGTGGTCACGCAGGGCTCCACAAGGGCCCCAGCTTATCCGGCATGGAGTCCCCCTGAGGTTTCGCTAAGAAGCGCTCAGTGTCGGGTTCTGTCCCAGCTGCACACCAGCGTGTTCCCCTAGCACTGCTGATGAGAGGAATGCAGGGGGAGAGGGCACAAGCAGTGGGAGAGCCACAAAATGGCTAGACATCTGGACAGCCTGGGGGTTGCTTTCCAATCCTTCTAAAGTGTGCCAAGCCTGTTGCTCAGCACCCCTCCGGGCAGACCATGTGGTTAGGAGGTAAAGGAGGGATTAGCACTCTGCCCCCATTAACTTGTCTAACCCCCTGCCAGACACGGTAAAGCATGACCTCATTTCAGACTCAACAACCGTCCAGGCGGTGGGGTGGCAGCGGGCCAGTGTCCCTTCCCCCACCGGCCAGGTAATAAAGAGGCCCTTGTAAGGAATAGAAGGTTCTCCAAGGACAAGTGGGGGCACCTCAGGGCACTTGGAACCCATGGTAGTGGAGTTTCGAGAGCCTCTTGGCCTCCTGCCTCCTCTTCGGCTGGTCTGTTCCCTTGCTCCCCACCACCCCCACTCCACTTCCCTCCGGGCCTTGTCCCCTGCCTGCTACCAGCCTGCTTGTGTTTGCTGCATGGCCCCAGCCATGGCTTTCTCCGTCTCCATCTCAGCCTTCTGCTAACTGACACCTTCTCTTACTTCAAAATCCCAGAGAAACAATTCGGCTCACAGTGGCCTCTGCTCAGTTCTCACCAGGTGGCCAAGGTCATTGCCCTGGTAGGGGCTCAAAGGCTGGACATAACTGTCCTGTCTAAGGTGGGGAGGGGTCCTATTGTGATGTAGAGATGTAGAGAAGTTCAATAACTTGCACCTGGGCCCACTGAAAGTGCCTTCCAGCACCGCCCCAATCTGTCACCCCAGCCTACGTCCCGCTGTCCCCACAATGTCCTCTCCCTGACCAGGAAACGACGCCCCTAGAGGGTGGCAGCATGTGGCTTCCTAGTGCCTGGTACTGGCTCCCTCCAGGTGATGTATACTTCGTGGTAAGACTTAATAAGCTGTTTGAGGTTGTCAAGGGAAACCACCCGTGCGTAAATATTAACTCTGTTGGGCAGAGTACCTGGAGTGGGATTTTATTTCTGCTGGGTATTATTATGGGTATTGATTTGAGAATCTGAAAATTCAATAAAACAGATTAAACCTCCCAAAGAATGAGCACGGACCACCAGCCTGTGTGAGTGTGAGGCAGGAGGGCGGGGTGGGTGGAACAGACAGCAAGGCTGTGGCAGACCCAGAAGGCCTCAGGAACAGGAGCAGGGCCCAGCTCACTGGGGACCTCCCCCAACCCCCAGGCTGCCCGCCAGCTGCCAGTCCCCATCCTGCCCCGGGAGCTGAGGACACAGATGACTGAAACACCGTCCCTGTCCCTCCGTCTCCAGGATACCTGAACCGGCTCTGCAGGAAGCCAGCATCATGGGCAAATGAAAGCAGGAAAGTTTGGGAATTTTAGATGAAAAGAGACCAGAGAGATCCAGCAACCAAAAGTTCACCTCACCTGAATTCTGGTTCAAAAGAAAAAAAAAAAACCAGAAACAGACAAACAAAAATCAGCTATGAAGGTCAGTCCTGGGACAATTGGTGGTATTTGAATACCCACTGGGTCTTAGAAGATACTAGAGAATTACTCTTCACTTTTTAGGTGTGATCATGGTTTTGTAGGAAAATGTCCTTAATGATGCTTTTGGTGGTCACAATCGCATTGCTACTGGTATCCATCAGGAAGGGAACACGGATGTCACCAAACGTCGTGCAACGCACAGGACAGGCCCCCATTCCCCTCCTCTGGAGCAAAATGCCAATGGTGCCAAAGTTGAGAAACTTGGTTTTTACTGACAGTAAAAAATAAACAAAGAAATAAGTCAGTCGAGGTGGGGGAGGGGAGAATGAGCCTCTTGCTTATCATTGGCCACTGAGTGACTGTGGTAGCTTGGAGAGGGAACCTGCGGTGGAAATTCATCAGAGTGCTACTCTGGGCAATGACAGTTCCCTTAAGAATCACCAATGGAGGGGCGCCTGGGTGGCTCAGTGGGTTAAGCCGCTGCCTTCGGCTCGGGTCGTGATCTCGGGGTCCTCGGATCGAGTCCCGCGTCGGGCTCTCTGCTCGGCAGGGAGCCTGCTTCTTTCTCTCTCTCTCTGCCTGCCTCTCAGTGTACTTGTAATTTCTCTCTGTCAAATAAATAAATAAAATCTTTAAAAAAAAAAAAAAAAGAATCACCAATGGATGCTAAATCCAAGGGGCAGGGAACGGGACGAGGAGCAGGAAGTTTGCATGGTCTAGAGCGGCCCCCATAGACTGCTTCTTGATTGCCAGGGCGAGGAAAAAATACGTAGTTGAGAACTCCCGCCACATCTGGGGTTAATCCAAATTAATGTCACCACGAGGTGCAGAGGGCCAGCCTGCGGCCCCGGCTGTAACATTCTGAGAAGAACACAGCCTCGTGTAGTGCCCCAGTCGGAATCACGGGACCTGCCCCTCACCGAAAATGAGCAACATCCTTTTTTTTTTTTTGAAGGCCTCTAGTTTTTCCAAAATGTCAACTTCATATTAGGCAAAAATAAGTGCTGAGGAGATCCTCCAGATGAAATGAGATCACAAGACATGACCACCAAAGGTCATCCTAGCCTGGATCCCACACTCGTAGGGAGAATAAAGCGATAGAAAGTACCGGATCACTCGGCAAAATTGGAACGTGACCACAGATCTAAGTATTTGATCTATTTAAGATTTCTTGAGGTTGCTAATTATACAGTAGTCATAAAAGAGAGTTCCTTCTTAGGAACTCTACCCTGATTTTTTATTTAGTATTTAAGGGTATTTAAGTGTATTTAAGTATTTAAGGTATTTAAGGGTATTTAAGGGTAAAGGGGCAATGATGTATACAACTTACTCCAAAATGGTTCAGAAGAAAAGCCTGCGTATGTACATATTTGCATATGCAATATTCACTACACACACATGCACGCGTACATGCACGCGCACGCACACGCACACACACTGTGGCAGGCTAAATAATGACCCCCCCCCAAAGCATCCGTGTCCTAATCCCAGAAGACTATGGATGTTATCTTCTTTTTTTTTTTTTTAAGATTTTTTTTGTTTATTTGAGAGACAGATCACAAGTAGGCAGAGAGGCAGGCTGGGGCAGGGAAAACAGCAGAGAGCCCAATGCAGAACTTGATCCCAGGATACCGAGATCATGACCTCAGCCAAAGGCAGAGGCTTAACCCTCTGAGCCACCCAGGCACCCCTGGATGTTGTCTTCTATTGTTAAAAAAAAAAAAAAACAACTTTGCAAATGTTCATTTAATGACCTTGAGATGGGAATATTGCCCTGGATTATCTGGGTGGGTCCTAATGTAGTCAGAGGGGTCCTTATGGGAGTGAGGCAGGAGGTCAGAAAGAGCAGCAGGAGATGTGACCACGGACCCAAGAGGCTGACATGAGGAAGGGGCCTCCAGACGCTGGAAGAGGCAGGAAATGGATTTTCCCCCGAGACCTTCAGAAGGAACCAGTTTTGCTGACACCTCGATTCTCACCTGGTGAGATTGATTTGGGGTTTCTGACCTTCGGAACTATAAGAGAATAAATATATGTTGTTTTAAGCTACCGAGTCTGTGGGAATTTGGTAGTGGCCCTCGGAAATGAACATATATACGTGTGCCCATGGGCTTGTGTGTGTGTATACACAACTATAAGTTGACCCTTGAATAACATGGAGGTTGGGGTACCAAACCCCTCCCCTGCAGAGTTCTTGGGTCCCCCAAGGACTTAACCCATAGCCTACTGTTGACCAGAAGTCATACCAATAACATACACGGGTTATGAACACCTATTCCTTATGTTTTATATATTATATGCTGTATTCTTACAATAAAGCAAGACAGAGAAAAGAAAATGTCATTACGAAAATCATAAGAATAAAAAGAAAATCATAAGTAAGAGAAAATACATTTACAGTGGATGGGTGTGTTTATTGAACAAATCCACTCTTAAATGGACCCATTTGGAATAATCCCATATTGTTCAAGTTTCAAATGTACACACACACAATGTCCACAAATACAGTTAATCCACATTGTTCACAGATTCTGTATTTGCAAGTTTGCCTACTCACTGAAATGTGTAACCCCAAAATCAACACTCAGCCTGTTTTTCGCAGTCTTCTGCAGCCTTTTGAAGAGTAGTGGGAAGTGCAAGTCACCAAGGCACACGATTCAGTTGAGGTCAAACAAGGTCAACCTCTACTTTCTTGTTTCAGCTCTTCTGCTATAAACCAGTGTCCTTTTTAATCTATGTCTGTTTAATACTATGTTTTTCACATTATTGTGCTTTTTGTTGGTGATTTTTGCTACTTAAAATGGCCTTTATTTTTTTTTTAATTCTATGTATTTATTTGACAGAGAAAACAAGAGAGCACAAGCAGAGGGAGAGGCTGGGGGAGAGGGAGAAGCAAGTTTCCCACTAACCAGAGAGCCCAATGTGGGGCTCGATCCCAGGACCCCAGAATCATGACCTGAGCCAGAGGCAGACGCTTAACTGACTGAGCCACCCAGGCGCCCCTGAAAATGGCCTTTAAATGTAATTCAGCAGTGCTGTCCACACTCCCAAGTGCAAGAAAGCTTACAGGAAAACACGTGTTAGGTCAGCTGTATCCAGTCACAAGCTGCAGCGCTGTTGCCACAAGTTCAAAGTTAATGAATCAGTGATGCATATCAAATAAGGAATCTTTAAACAGAAACACACACAAAACAAGGTGACATGTTAACTAGTCAAAGAAAACATAACCAGAGGCTGGAGGGAACCTCGCCTAGTATTTCCCCAGGAGCAATGGTTCAGTGTTCACTAATTCAGCGTTCATGACCACTTGATAGAATAAAACTATTGGGAATTATGAGAATCGATGAGAGATAAATGGATCGATAGATAGATGGAGGGAAGAAGGGAGGGAAGAAGGAAGGGGAGGGAGGGAGGAGGGAGAGAAGGAGGGAGCCCAGGTGATAAAGCAAAGGGAGCAAATGCTATCAATGGATGAATCTGGTTTAATAGTATATAGGGAATCTTCGTATTGTTTCCTGCAACTTTTCTGTAAGTCTGAAATGATTTCCGGATAAAATGTTCAAGGAAAGAGTGGCTGTGTCAAGTGTCTGCTTCCACATGTCTTGGGGTGAAGTCAGAGCTGCAGCACGCCCTGCTCAGACAGGTGGTATGTTCAGGAAAACCCCATGGTGGCATCAGGGCAGGTTCTCCTGAGGAGCAGACCCGTGGGAAAAGGTCCAGTGGCCTCCTCTGAGGTCCCATGGTCAGTGAGTCAGCAGCCACAGGGGAGAAGAGAAGGATCAAGGAACTGTGGTTCCCCATGGAGCAGGCCAGCTGGCCGCCCAGAGCTGCATCTGGGCTCATGAGAGCCGTCAAGAGAGGAACAGCCCAGCACCATCCCTGTCTATGGTCCCCTGGGCCAGGAGAAGCAGGCAGATAACTCAGCCGGCATCGCACTCCTTCTGAAGTCCCATTTAACTAAGGGGCTCCACCAGCCACCCAGTTGTCCCAGCAGGAAACCTAGCCACCAGCCCCATGAGCTCCTGCGCCCTGCCCCAAACACAAGCTCCGCAGTTGCTCTCATTCTCTGCAGGTGCAACTGCCCAGCTGACATGTTTGCTTGCCTAATCTCATCTCAAATACAACATGTTCAGAAGCATATTCTTGGATCCCCTTCCCCACCAATCCCCAATCTGGCTCTCTCCCTGTTTTCCTTATTGATGGTTGTGTGTACTCGTTTGGAATAGTTCTTTGGTCTCTGGGTTTTTTGTGTTGTGTTCATTATACTACTTTGTTTAGTTTCTGGTAAAATTTACTTACAGTAAAATGCACAGTTTGTAAGTGTTAAAAAATATATATGTATATGTGTGTGTATATAGATGTATATACATATATATTAAATATTTATATATTTAAGTCATCTCTATACCCAGCAGGGTGCTTCAACTTACAACTCCAAGATCAAGAGTCTCATGTTCTTCCGACTGAGCCAGCCATGTGCCCCAAATTTGATATATTTTAACACATGCATACACCTGTATAAACAACATCTCAGTCAAGGCAGATTTCCATCACTCCCTTAAGATCCTTCATCTTTCCTTCCTGTACCTCTTTGATTTTCATATCAAACCAATGTTTGATTTGAAAGATTGTTTTTTAAGTAATCTCTATACCCAACATGGGGCTTGAACTCACAGCCCCAGTATTTATTTTTCAAGTTAAACCAGTATTTATGTTAATGCTTTCCTATGGCACCTTACACCTAATCATGATTACTATCTTTTTATATATGATGGGATTTGCTTTGTTAATATTTGTTAAATATGGTAGCCAGGTGAAGAATGATCCCCATTGATATCCATGTTCTAATCCCTGGAACCTGTGAATGTTAGCTGATCTGGCAAAAGGGACTTTGAAGATGTGATTGAGTTAAAGATTTTGACTTGGGGGATTATCCTGGATTATCTAGGATGAGCCTTAAATTTAATCACCTGGGTCCTTATAAGAGGGAGGCAGAGGGAAATTTCACCCCAAAAGAGAGGGTGATGTCATCAAGAGGCAAGATGCTACATGGCTGGGTGGTTTGAATGTGGAGGAAGAGGCCAGAAAGATAGTGTCAAAGCTGGAAAAGAAAAGCACATAGATTCTCCCCTAGAGCTCAAGGGAGTTTGGCCCTGCTTATGCCTTGATTTCAGCCCAGTGAAACTAATTTCCTACTTCTGACTTCCAAGTCTGTAGGAGAATAAATGTGTATTGTTTTAAGCCACCAAATCTGTGGTGATTTGCTGCCACAGCAATGAGAAACACACACAAGAATTTTTTCTCAAAGAATTTACTTTTTTAAGTAATTTCTTTTTTCTTCCTTCCTTCCTTCCTTTCAAAGATTTTATTGATTTATTTGACAGAGAGAGACACAGCCAGAGAGGCAACACCAGCAGAAGGAGTGGGAGAGGGAGAAGCAGGCTTCCCACTGAGCAGGGAGTCTGATGTGGGGCTCAAACCCAGGATCCTGGGATCATGACCTGAGCCAAATGCAGACACTCAATGACTGAGCCACCCAGACACCCCGTATTGTTTCTTTCTTAACTTCCTGATAGAATTCACCAGTGAAACCATCTTGCCCTGGAGGAGTTTTTGTGCTTGTGTGTGTGTGAAATAGTTTTAATAATTATATTTTAATTAATTATTAATTTAATTTAATTAATTTTAACATATAAATATACTTTATAATATATGTATTATATTATATCAGATTTTCTATTTCTTAATGAGTCAGTTTTTAAAGATTAATTATTTGAGAGAGGGAGCATGTGAGCTGGAGAGCAGGGGGAGGGAGAGGGAGAGAATTCTCAAGCACACCCCCTGCTGAGCATGGAGCCCATCTCGGGGCTTGATCCCAGGCTCCGGAGACCATGACCTGAGCCAAAATCAAAAGTCAGACGCTCAACTGACTGAGCCACCCAGATATCCCTTAATGAGTCCGTTTTGATAAGGCATGTCTTCCAAAGAATTTGTCTATTTCATTTGAATTGTCAAATTTATTGGCATCAAGTTGTTTATGATATTTCTCTTTTTATACGTTTAATGTCTGTAAGTTATGCAGTCTTCTAAAGATTTTATTTATTTATTTGACAGACAGAGATCACAAGTAGGCAGAGAGGCAGGCAGAGAGAGAGAGAGAGAGAGGGAAGCAGGCTCCCTGTGGAGCAAAGAGCCCGATGCGGGGCTCGATCCCAGGACCCTGAGATCATGACCTGAGCCGAAGGCAGCGGCTTAACCCACTTAGCCACCCAGGCGCCCCTGTAAGTTACACAGTCTTATTTCCTTTGTCCTTTCTCCTACTGGTAATTTCTGTTTGCTCTCTTTTTTCCTTTGACCATTTTTGCTAGCAGCTTATCAGTTGGATTTATCTGGTCAAAGAACTGACATTTCTTCTTAGCTTCTTAAGGTAAAAAATTAGTTCATTGAGTTTAAACTTTTCTTTTTTCTAATAGGTTTCTAAATTTTTTGAAGATTTTATTTATTTATTTTACAGAGAGACAGTGAGAGAGGGAACACAAATGGGGAGTGGGAGAGGGAGAAGCAGGCTTCCTGCCAAGCAGGGAGCCTGAAGCAGGATTCGATTCCAGGACCCTGGATCACGACCTCAGCCAAAGGCAGACTGAGGTGCCCCTGTTTCTGATGTTTTTAAAAGAAATTTCCCAGGGACACCTGGGTGATGCTATTGGTTAAATGTCTGACTCTTGGTTTCAGCTCCGGTAATGATCTCAGGGTGTGAGATCCAGCCCCGCTTTGAGCCCTCGATGGGGCACTGCACTCAGCACAGAGTCTGCTTAGGACTGTCTCTTCCTCTCCCTCCCCCGGACCCACTGTCACTCTCTCTCCTTTTCCCTCTCTCAAATAAATAAATCTTTCAAAAAAAAGAATTTCCCTTTAAGTACTGATTTAACTGCATCCCACACATTTTGATATTTTTGTTCCTAATTCAGCTAAAAATGTGTTGGGTTTTCCTCATGATTTTCTCCTTTTCCCATAGGCTATTGGTTATTTACAAGTGTGTTAAAAATCTAAAACCTGGGCAACTTTCTAGGGTTTTTGTTTTTTGTGCTTTGGGTTCTTTTTTTAAATTTGTTTGCTTGCTTCCTAATCTAATCCTACTGTTGTCAGAAAACATATTCTATAAGATTTCAATCTTTTGAAATTAATTGAAACTTATTTCATAATGTATCAAATGGGTCTGCCTTTGTGAATATTTATATGATCTTAGGAAGAACATGTATTTCACACACTGCTCTCACTCGAATCCAGGTCAGCTACTTAACCAGCTGTGTGAGTGAAGCATATAATCTCTCTGAGCCTCAGTTTCTCCAAATATAAAATGGGAATAAATGATGATATTACTGATCTAAAAAGGTTGCAGTTAGAATGCACTAGAAAGCTTTGAGCACACAGCTGTTCTCTACTTCCTCCTCCTCTTACTTCTCATGGTTGTCATCACTGTTGTGACCATAATCATTGTTGTTACTCTTGTTATTATATAGTTGCCATTATCTTCCATTGAACTTCTGAGGTTGCTATTATACCCTGTCCCCAGGAGAGGAGTTGACAGTGGATCATTTTACAGTCAATTATAGAATCTTTCTTACCACGATGATTATTCTTACCCTCATAACTAATTCAGGTGTTTTACATTTACCCAGAGGCTACTGTGGAAGGAGACACCCGCCCCATCCAATTCTTGGAGCCACAGCAACGGCCTGGTGCAAAGTGGTGTCACAGCCAGCGCGACAAATCGACCAGGAAAATGTGAGGGCTAAGAGGATGGTGAAAAGAAATTAAGAGACAAAGAGATGGGGGCAGGAGGGACACTGAGGATGATGTCCAACAGTGCTGATTTTATTCCACATCTTACAAGCATTTATAAGGCAGACCACAATAGGAGGAGTAATACATCAGTACCTAGTCAGATGACTGCAAGTTTCTATAACAAGTTTACATTAACTACAAGCAAACCTTGTGATGCCAGGTAGTTTCAGCTAAAGCCAGTAGCAAGACAATCAACCAGGGAGTGGGTTATAGGAGGTACAGGAACAACAAGGACCACCTAAAAATTCATGACCCTGACCACACTGTTCCCTTCTGTAGGGGGAGTGTGTGGGAAGTCACGTAGGCGAGCGCACGACGTATCCCACAGACCCTTTTCTCAGTGTTACTCAACTTTCCCGTCCTTAACCTTGTCAAGGTGTCCGGACTTCGAAGGAGACACAAGTCAGGGCCTGGTTTGATCCTCGACTCCAAACGTGCCGTAGACTCCAACAAAGTGTTAAGTTTCGCTGGGCTGCCCAGCCTTCTCGGGACACCCGGTGTTCAATATCACAAACTTCTCATTCCTGAGTTCTGTGATTTGGGTACTTTTGGGGTGGCCTAGAGGGTGTGGCTGTGGCTAATGATTGGGAGGGCACCCACAAGGGAGGTCCGGAGCCCTTGCATATTAGAAGGCGGCTGTCAGTTCCCTTCATTTGTGCCAGGTGATCTGTCTGTGACATCTCAGGCTATAAACCTTCTCTTCCAAAATTGCTTGTCCAAGGCTCCTTGCCTTCCGGCATTTGAAGGAACAGAAGAGAGATCTGAGCCTACACCCAGTCTCATTCCTTGAGAGGTAACTCTGATTTTTCCACCTAGTGGCTTGAGAATTTTTGTCTTCTTAATGTAACTCCAAAAGTTTTGCAAGGTAGGAGTATAAACATTCATTTTTCCTGATTGATTGGCCTTCACTTTTCAATGATTTTTTTTTTTTTTTTGGATCCACTTACCCCCCTTTTTTTTTTTTTTTTTTTTTAATTTTTTTTTTTTTTTTTTTGGATCCACATACACACTCTTTTTTTTTTTTTTTTTTTTAAAGATTTTATTTATTTATTTGACAGAGAGAAATCACAAGTAGATGGAGAGGCAGGCAGAGAGAGAGAGAGGGAAGCAGGCTCCCTGCTGAGCAGAGAGCCCGATACGGGACTCGATCCCAGGACCCTGAGATCATGACCTGAGCCGAAGGCAGCGGCTTAACCCACTGAGCCACCCAGGCGCCCCACATACACACTCTTTAGCTGGGAAATCTTTTTCTGAGACTATATTTGATCGCTACTTCTACACTTTCATTCATCCAAGAGCTATTGAGAACCTTTGTTCCTGGCCCTGGGAATACTGCAGTGAATAAAATAAAATTCCTGCCTCGGGGAATTTACAGATTGCAGGAGGCACAGTCAATAAGCAAGTGAAAACAATGAACAAGGGCTCGAGGCAGCAGGTGGCAGCAGGCAGCGCTGGGGAGAAGAATAAAGCAGAGAGAGGGGTTGGGGAGGATGAAGTTGGGCAGGGAACATCTGACTTGCGGGGATTTCAGCAGAAGCTCTTTCCTTAGGAACATGTATTCTAAGTTCATGATGAAATTGACTCAGTTCTCTGCCCTCAACGTGCAGTTTACTAATTTTTTTTTATCACTCACATTGATTTTCCCCCTTTTTTCAGCGATCCGGACGCACTTGCCAAGTTGATCCTCCACACCATCAATTCCACTGCTGTCGCTATCCCCTGTGCCCTTTACTGCCCCTGGGGAGGACTGGAATCTGCCTTCCACCACACCCTGACCTTGGGCACAGCCCCTCCCCACCTCCAGGTTTCCTGTTCTTGTCTTGTGGAGGCGGTGGTCCCGGGCGGTCCGGGCATCATCTTGAGACTGCCAGACAACTTGCGGAGATTGTATCCTGACTCTTGCAATGAGCCGTTTTGGGGAGCCTTCTTCCTCTGAGTCATCAGAATGATTTTGACTTTCTCTGGCTCTGCCGTATTTTTCCACTAGTCCCATAAAGGAATCTGCCTTTCTCTGCTCCCCTTGAATGTGGGTTATGAAGTCCCTCTGTGTCCCCTCTGGTGATAGTCCCCAACAGGATGGAGCACTGCCTTTGCCCCACTGTGTCAGGTGCACTGTGGAGCTGGCAAGTCTTCCCGGGGCTGGCTGGCTGGGGCAGGTGGGGAACATGGTGCCCCGTCATAGCCCTAGGAGCTCAGGCAGCAGGACAGCTCTGTCTGGAGACCCTCCACTGCCTCACGCAGTCACACCAAACAGATGGAGCCCCGGGGAAGCTCCCAATGGCCAGAAAGCCCTGCCTCTCCGGTTCCTATCTCTGCCCCGAAGCTAGCACTTGACTGGTAGGAGAGAACTTGGAGGGGCGGATAATTGCACAAAACCACAGACGGTTCTGCCTTGAAGTTTCTCTTCCCGGAGCCCCCAGAATCCCCACAGCTGGAGAGGTTATTTATGTTAACCTCTTATTTGGAAATTAAGCTCCGATTTGGAAATTAAGGATTGTAATTTAGCATTAACCCAGATGTCAAGATATAATGAGACACTCTGTGGGGGAAATTGAATTCCATATTGCCAAAGACCCATTTTATTTATAATAACCAGCCACTCACATCATGCCAATATTGATGGATCATATGTTTAAAATTTTGATAGCTCATTCATTTCTATAATTACATTTATTTCAAATTAAATAAGTCTCACACACCCTTGATATACAAAGAGACAAAATTAATTTGTGGATCAGAATTAACCTGCCATTCAACCCCCGGAACTGTCCTTTCTGGAAGCCCTTGGAGAACTATATTCTGCCATTTCACAGAAGGTGATTTGCATATGAACCACTTTTAACCTGGAAGGGCCTTCATCCTTGGGCTAGGAGGGAAGTGTCATTGCGAAGGGGACTGGGTCGGGGTGCACTTGCTAATCACTGGGTTCAGATACGAAATGGGGACACCAGCCAACAAAGCTCCTCTGCCCAGAAGACAGCAGAAGCCATCATCGAGCAGCTGCCTGGTGTTGCAGGGCAAGGAGTGAGCGTCATCCCCAATTCACTAATTTTTGGCAAATGACCTTGAGCATGATTCATACAACTGTCCTTTCCTGAGCAGGGTAGTAGGAGGGCCCACTACTTCCTGCCCCCCCACACACCCCTTACCCGGCCACCACTGGCTCGACCAAGAGTGGAGTCATAGACACATGGGGCCCATCAGATGGGCATGGAGATCCTGATAGAGGACAGCTGGATGGTGTGGGTGGTGTTGGGGGATTTGGAAAAGGGTTGATTGCATTTTTTAAAATAAAGATAAGGCTGTCAACAAAGAGATATTTGGGGCAGGGGGACATGAGAGATGGCCCTGAATCTTGGGGGGAGCTCAGAGCAGGAAGGTAAAATGATTCCACTGTGCAGCCGAGACTGAGAGGAGTGAAAGTCACAGGGCCCGGCATGACAGTTGGAATGTAGGAAAGAGTGGCAGGGTGGAATCTAGGCTCCATGCAGTGGGGGGAAGGGCCCGCGAGTTTCCATGGGCAGGTTAGCTGTGAGAGCAAGCCCATGGGACCTGCCAGGGGTCTCGGGTGCGAAACCAGAGGGAGGTGCCCGGGAGGTGGGGTGAGGGCTCAGCTCTATCCCAGGACTGTATCTGGGGGGGTCAGGAGAGGGGGGTCAGGTTGGAAGGAGCACAGGATAGGATGTGGCACATCTGGGTCCTATTCAAGTTCAAGCCAGATGACCTCTGAGAAGTAGAAACATCCTTACTCAGGATATTTGCTTAACATCCCTTCCCTCCCAAAACTCGTCTGGTCCCTGGTGTTGGGCGTGCAGTCTAGACTGACAAAGTTTTAGACCCCCAGTGGCTAAAAAATCACTGATTTTGATTCAGTAAGTAACTAAGATCTGTCAAACAGAAATTAAGTGATGTTAAAGATGGAGATTCACTTTGATGTTCTTGAATCTGTGAGCATGACATTTAGCCCCTGGAACTAAAGTTTCAGGATAATGACGGACCTAAGACAGCACTTGGGAATGACATTCAGTGGAAGAGCACTCCACAGGGCGCAGGACTGTGGTCAAAGTGTTGGAGTTGGCACATGGCAAAGAGAACTGGCATAGTCTTTACAGAGGACCAAGGTGTTAGCTTTTCTGGGAGCCGTTCTCAGCTCAGGCTGAGAAGAAAGGTGTACTGGCCACTAGGGTCTCCACCACTGGTGGGGTGGTCCCTCCAGTGGGGGATGACCAGGAGTTAGGGACTACAAAGAAGAAGGGCACCCCATTATGGTAAAGTTCACATTCTGTTTGTAAAGTTCTCTTCTAACTGAGGGATGGACGGTGGCTTACACTGAGCTGTTGTCCTTTGAGGGGCTCTAGAATGGAAAAGAGTGAGCAAAATACAAAGCCAGTTCCTGGGGACTCCCAGTGACAAATAGGAAAAAGGTCAAATAACCTCGGGGATACTGAGCCCCTATAGGAATCGGTGGAGGGTGGGGGGGTGGCGTTCTGATGTTTCTTCATTAGCCCAAGCAATCTCCACCACAATCCAGTGATATTGGAGGGATCCATCCTGGTTTTACAGACAGTGGAAGCCATTCAATGGGGCATCATTAACCTGCCTAAGGTTATTCAATTAAGAAGCAGCCCTAGCAAAATGAAATCCCATCTCTCCTGCCCTTCCCAAACATTCCAGACCCCTTTAAACAACCTAAATTCTAAGAAAGAGAATTTCGGAAAACCAAACTTTTAAAATCTCTTGATTACATTCCATGGACTTCAAAGAGAAATCTGTGTATACATCAGCACAGATAAAGCCTCTGCCGGCTACAGGCAAACGCCCAGCTGTTTTGGCAAGTTTCTGCAGGATTTGGAACCCTGCTCTCTTGCCTTCCCTCCTCAGAAGTCTCCTGCTCTTGGTGTTTTATAAACATTTCAGAACAGTCGGGTCTGCTGAAGGAAGAGGAAAAGAGCCTCTCTTGATGTGTCCCCCAGTGCCAGGTCTGGGACAAGAGGGGATGGCGGTGGGTTGGTGGCTTCTTGCCTGCTGCACTGTCTCAGCAGGCAATTGATCTGGGGCTCCTGCTCGCCTCCCGGGGGACCCATCCTATGATGAGGTAGTCCATCTAAGCTGAACCATGCTGGCTTACTTACCTGCTAGGACACTTGTGGCTGTTACTTAGAGACGCCACTTAAAATTCAGTGTTCACAGAGTGCTCCATGCACTGTGGACTCTGGGTAAAGGTTGCCTAGGAATTCCCAAGGGAAAGAAGCAGTAGAAACTAGGATGTCTTGCCCAATGGAGTCAAGCAGAGAGCCCTGGGCAGGGCCAGGGGACCATGCTTTCTGACCTTGACCTGCCTCCCGGCCGTCTGTATCAGACGGGGTCTCTATAGTTGGAGCAGCAGACTCCCCAGGAGCCCTGAGCACTGGGGGGGGGGGGAGTGGAGGGAGGCACCAGGGTGAGGGCTGCAGGTCCTGTATCTATCGGGGTCACCCAGACCCAGGGCATTGGCCAATTCTATGAGGAAACAGCAGTTGTTTCAAACAATTGAATGTTTTGATGAAAAAACCCATCCTGCATTTCTCACAGCATCAACTACTCAATGTGATAAACACCAGGCATCAGAAATGTCCCTCCCTGTGGATGGAAGCAACCAGAACAGTTTTGGGGACCCAAATTCTCTCAACCGATAGGAGAGCTTCGTCCCCGTGGTACAGGCCTGGGGAGGCGGAGGTCCCTGGGAATGATGTAATAACGATGCTGATAACGTGCAACTTATCTCAAGCAACTAGGTGCGTGCCTTATGTCCTTGGTTCTAGCACCTTTGCCAAAAGCAGTACTTTAGAGAGGTGTGGGTGAGTCAGCTGTGATTCAGAGAAACTCAGGCAACTCCACCTGAGTGAGAGTCGTTGGCCCCTACCACGGATCGATCGGGTGGCTTAAAATGACGGAGATTTATTCCCTCACAGATTGGAGGCTAGAAGTCCGCAGTCGAGGTGTCAGAAAGGGTATGCTTCCTCTGACACTCTCCCTTCCGTGCCTCTTCCTGCTTCCAGCAGCTCCTGGCAACCCTCGGCTTATAGCTGAGTCTTTTCAGTCACTGCCTCCCCCGTCTTCCCTGTGTGATCTTTTCTTATAAGGACAGCAGTAATACTCGATTTAGGACCCCCTCTGGTCCAATATGACCTCATCATAACTGATATCATCTATTAAAAACTCCTATTTCCCAACAACATTCTGAGGTTTCAGGTGAACAGAACCGGGGCGGGGATGGGGGGACCCTGTTGGCCCCACTCCAGTTGCCTGCGCTTTGAGATACAAGACAGCTGTAATGGCAAATGAGGATAAAGGTCCTGGGTGACATCCAGGTCTCTTTTCCAACTATGGAACAAAAGCTCGACGGTGGATACTGGGGACGCTCTCCTCAAGTCCCCTGGGATCCCCTCCACTGATTCCCCGTGCCCTTCCTTTTAACTGACTACACCTAACACACTTTGTAGAACTTTGACCTTGAGTCACTGGAGAGGCTCTGCCAAAGAACTGGAAGCACTAGAGAGTTGACCTTAGGGGGGCTGGGGGCCAGTCCTTTGCCAAAAGTTGCCTAGTGTGAGTTTTGGAAACCCAGCTCCCTTGCCTCAGGTGAAGTGTGACAGGTAATCTCAACCTCTCCCGCCAAACCAGCTCCCTTCTGCAGTACCTTTCTTGAAATCTCAACCCTGCATGGCTTCCCCCTTGCGCTCACTGATCTCCCCCGGGGGGGGTTACTTAATACGCCACTTGCGCGGGAATTCCCGATTCAGAGTCTGCCTCTGGGTAAGGTTGCCAGTTTCAGCAAATAAAGATACAGTTAATAATAATAATAACCATAAAATAAATATTAATGATAAGTAAAATAAAAGTACATAAAAGCTCAGCTAAATTTGACTTTCACAGAACAACAAATCATTTTTAGTGTAAGTATGTCCCATGAAATATTGGGGATATACTTATATTTAAAAATGACTTGTTGTCTATCTGAAACTTAAATTTCATTAGAAGTCTTGTATTTGGCAGCCCTACTTCTGGGGAAATGTAATTTAAGCAAACTGAACTCCGATTGGGTCAGTTTAGAACATGATTTTGTTTTTGAACCAAATCACTGTAACAAGAGGGATAGAACAACAGGGATTCACTTTGACAAGTATGGGTCCAATCCTGTGTCTGGGGGTACACATGAAGTCCATCCAAACTCTGCAGCTGATTGTTCCATATGGGGGAAGAAGGTGTGGATGTTGGGGAGGCAACCACAGAAACAATTACTACATATCAGTAACTAAAATTGGTTCTCATTATTCGAGGTAGTGATGGTCTGTAATAACCTCATGGTGAACACTGAATTATCAAACACAGAACCATTGAGCCTAGGGGAGAAGACAGGATTGGGGTCCTGTGTGTCTCTCGTCCCAACATTTTGTCAACCAATCAATGCATAACCAAAGACACCTTGGTCAATATCTACTGTCAATTCATTCACACTACAGCACTGTAACTCACAACTGAATGAAGCTTATCTAACACACGAATTTTGTCTGAATCATGGCATTCCTGTGCCCAAGAGCACCAGACAGGACATCAACACCATGCTGCGAGGCCATTTTAAACAGCAAAATCACCGACAAATAGCACAGAAACATGGGAAATGTGGCACTACATAGATCACAGAAAGGACACCTGCTTACAGAGTGGGAGCTGGAGCAAGAAGGCAGTCACCTTGTTTGACTTCAGCTGGAAACACGCACATTGAGCGACTCAAATTTTTGCCACTCTGCCCATGTCTACAAATGACCACGAAAGCACTGTGAGTATTGATTTTGGGGTTAGAAATATATTTTAGCTGAGTTCACAAATACAGGATCCACGAATAATTGGGATTGACTGTCTGCGAAGACGCACTAATGGTTGTGTTTGCCGAGCTACCAGTGCCGGTTTCAAGTAGACTCAGATTACGTTTACCTTTCCGAGAATCCCCTACTACAAAAATAGAGGGGCTGGCTAGATAAACACAGAGCTTTGGACAAACAGCCCCTTACAAGGAACTCTGTTTGCCTAGCTATGAACATGCAACCTTTACTTGTTATGTAACTAGAGCAGCTTGCCCTGTATTTACAGTGTGAACACAAATATCTTAGTACAAGGCACCATATTTGCCTGGCTATTTAGTACCGATGTGATGTGAAATTCCTGAACTCAGCCCCATGGCTGCACTAATCTGTAAACAGAGCTGCTTGATCTTTAAAGCAAGGGAAAGGCCATGCACTAAGCCACTTGACACATTGCTCTTGCTATTTGCATAGTCAAACGCTATCAGCTCTTCTCACACATCCAAGGTCTTGGCAAGACTCTTTCCCCAAGTGCCCGTTATTGTAAGTGTTGGGAAGGGATCATCCACCAAAGCCCTTATTCATCTCTTGAAGGGTTTCTTCTTCCAGACTGACTGTTTGCCCCAAACAGTCAAAACGTCAAAAAAGTTTTTCTTGGCCAAAGCTGGTGGTCTCCTCCCCAGAAGGCTCCGGAGTCGGCTTTCCATTTATTTTTCCCAGGCACTAGAAGGATAGGTTGGCTGATTGGGACAGCTGGAGGTGCCATGATCTGATAGTTTCATGGCAAGCCTCCCCAATATGATATTCATAATTCTTCCTTTTCCCCAACTTTTAATTTTATCTCATTTCATTGTTTTGAAATTAATTTTATCTTTTCCCAAAATTATTTCAACATACGGTCTTTGAAATCAGCTATTCCTTACAGGCTCATACGATGGCCTCCTAACCCCTCTCCCAACCCTTGCAAGACAAGTGCTTTTGTTTCTTGACACTCCTACTGTCTGTTCTGGTGTGGGCAACCTTATTGTTAATAATATGCTTCTACCTAGTTTCTTGATTGAACCATTTTAGTATTAATTGTTGATTTCCTATTAGGATAGCTAAGTGTTTTTTTTAAAAGATTTTATTTATTCATTTAACAGAGAGGGAGAGTACAAGCAGAGAAAGCAGCAGGCAGTGGGGGGAGAAGCAGGCTCCCTGCTGAGCCAGGAGCCAGATGTGGACTTGATCTCCAGGACCCTGGGATCACGTCCTGAACTGAAGGCAGACACTTAACAAACTGAGCCACCCAAGTGACCCAGGATAGCTAAGTTTTAGCTCTCTCCCACACCCCCTGCACATCCCCTCCCCCACCTCCTCAATATAGTGATTTCTGGTTGGGTTAACAGTATTTATTTATATCACACTAGTCCTGTAAGTATTGTTCATTACTGAGCAATAATTTTATTTCCTTTCTTGAATTTCTTTTATTTTATTTTAATAATTAATATATCTTTTCACCAGCTTATTTTTCTGTGGTTTATTCCTGTTTCAGTTTTTTATTTTTTCATATACCCCACAGGCCTGTCATATGCCAGTAAATATATTTCTTTTCAAAGTTCAAGCCCAGTTCTGACATTGCCTTTCTAGCTGGACCAGACATCCTCCAGGTGTCCTCCATCCCTGGACATTGCCTTCCCTTCCATCATATTTTATAGAGTTCATGGCCTCCTCATTCTCAATCTAAACTCTTCTTTTGCCCAAGCACATTTTCTGGTAGTTTGAAATGGTAGCTGGGAACTGAATTTTATGAGGTCTTCAGAGTTGACAATAATTCTATTCTACCTTCATGTTTAAATGATCATTTAGCTGGGTATAGAATTATAAATTGGGAATAAATTTCCTTCAGAATGTTGAAGCTACTGCTCCATTTTCCTCTAGGATAAGGTGTTGCACTGAGTAGCCCAATGCAGGTCACATTCCTGCATGTTTGACCTGGGGTTTTTAATCTGGAAGTTCCAAGAATCTTCTCTCTTGTCCTTAAGAATCATGGATTTCCTCATTTCATTGTCCAAGCGAGAAGCCACGGGCCCAGAGAAGAAGACTTGCTGTGCCGTGCCCCAGCCTGGGTTAAGGCAGGCTTCCTCCCACACGTGCTCTGTGCTACCCTGATGCTTCCTGGGCACCTCTGCCTCAGTCTCCCTTGCTGTCATTTTGCAACCAAGGCTCCAGCTGTAGAGACACAATCTTGCCACCTTGGAAGCTATTTTATAGAACATGAAGCCAAGCAGTAGGCACACTCCAAAATACAAGGAGCACTCTGTGTTGTCAGTGTAACCAGGCTGGATTAGAGTCCCCAGAGTGCCTTTCTAGTATCCTTCCGGTTACACTGAGCCACTGAGGGGAATTCTCTCAGTTTGGATGGGAACAGAAGCCATTTTGTAGCAGTCACACACCTTTTCCCAATTATTGCAACACATACCCTTCTAGGTGCGGCTGTGAAAGGATTTTGCACATTTGATTAAAGTCCCAAGACAGTCGACTTTGATTGTTGACCTTAAATTAATCGAAAGGGATATTTTCTTGGGTGGGTCTGACTTAATCAGGCCATATAGTTCTGTCCACAGTTCCTGAGTCCTGACGAATAGTTCTGTGAAGGATCAGCATTCCTCCGGAAGCTGGGGTCCTGTTGTGCTCACGACTCCATTGCATGGGTTGGTTCTCAGGGGAACCCCAGGTGAGGTGCCTCCCTGGGCTAGGGGGCTAGGTTCAGCAGTGGCCCAGGGCAGTGGTTCTTCAACTGTGGTCACAGCCTACCAGCACCAACATCACCTGAGAACATGGAAGAAATGCAAATCCTCCACCTATTTCCAGAAACTCAACTTTGAAAAATGATCATTCCTGAGGAAATCCAGAGGTCCTGCACTCTGTTGAATTTTGCTCAGGTGCTCAGAGTAAAGAAGTACACTGAGCCCACATTGGAGGAGCCAACTGGACCAGCCAGGCCAGACCCACTGTCAGACCCTCCTTCCTATCTGGGAACCAGCCCATGGATCTGCTCCTAGAGTCTTGTCCTTAGAGGCACGGATTGTAAAACAGAGCTCTGGCTTTGGAGTTCAGACCTGACCCTGGCTCTTCCAGTGTGAGCCAGTGCATCTGATAGTTCCCAGAATGAGACCACCCCTGTGGCATCAAGATCGAGCCAGCTTCTCCAGCCTCTCCCCGACCTACCCTGCTCCAGCCATGGTCCAGCTGCAATTCCAGCTCACCCAGAGCACCTTCTACAGGGGGCCTTTGCTCATGCTGCCCCTCCACCTGGAGGCTCCCCACTCCACTCCCTTCACCTGGGCCTTCCTGCTCGTCCTTCTCTCCCAGCCCAATCACACCCTTCCAGACTGTTCCCCATGATGGACTCTCACAGCACCCTGCTTGTTTCCATACCCTTTACCACAGTGTGGAATTATACATGTATTATACGCACTCCTATTCTTAGCGGCTATCTTCCCCCATTGAGTCTAACCATGACGGCGGAGACAGTATCTATTGGCTCACTCAAACTCCCCCATACCCTAGGCAGGTCTTGTCACCTTAGGACACATTTCTTGAAAAAAGCACACTAAATGTATAAATGTCCCTAGGAGAGGGACTCAACATGTCTGAGATTCGGTTTTTTTGGAGGGAAGTGGGGCTGACAACACCTACCTGTGGGGCTACTATGAGAATTGAATACGACAGTCCCAGGCTCTGTAGGTGGCCTGCAGTGGCTGTTCCAGAGGGAGAGCAGGTGTTGCTGGTGGTGTCACCTCAACCAATGTCCACCACAGGACAGAGGTGCCCTTCCTGTCCTGCCTCCAAATTGTCTGCTTTCCCATTTGTCTCTGCCACTTGTCCAGAAGTTTCTCTTGCACAGGATCTGTTCTATCCTCGTTCCTCCATGTCATCTCAGGTGTGGGGCTGCCACAGAAGGACCCTCAGTGTCTTAAGTGGGGGGGTCCCCAGAAGCAGACCCTGGGACAAGGTCTCCTGAGTGGGGTTTTATTGAAGAAATGCTCCCAGGAGAAACCAACAGGGGAAGCCAGATGAGGAAACCTGGGAAGGAGGCCCAGCCAGGGAAGAACTTCAGCCTGACCCCTTGGGGGACCTGGAGGGTAAACTTGGCCTCAGACCTGTCCCAGCCTGAGGTCATAGATCTGGGCTTTCCTTCCATCCATTGGTTAAGGGTGGGAGAGCTGATTGGGGGTCAGCTCCCAGGCACTTTGATTCCCTGCACTGGTGCCCAGGGACTCCAGGGGCCTGAGAACAGGCAGCCTGCCCAAGAAGAGCTACAGGTATAGGTTGTACATACGAAAGTACATGGCAGAGTTGGGGAAGGGTCCTTCATGATAAAAGAAGGGCCTGATAGAGCACTATCTCTCCCACCACACTCAGCTAAATTTTCTCACACTTTCCCAAATGTTTGCCCTGAACACAGAAGTGGTTTCTTGAGGAGTGCAAAGAGCCGGCTCTATTTCTGACGCTTCTGTCGGTGTGGCCCAATGAAGAGCAAACCCTGCCGGGGCAGCGAATCAGCCTGGAGCCCTGGCAACCTCCAGGGGTGCCAAACAAAAACTCGGCTCACTCCAAGGCCCCACGTGGCTTCTGGGGGCTCCAGCCTCCCCCAACAGGTACCTGGGGCGAAGGACTAAGCCCAGCCTCACCATTCCCCCACAGCCTGAGAAGTGACTGACCACCGCTGCTTAGGTTAGAAAAGACTTGGCAGGCCGTCCTCCAAGGAGAGGGTGGAAAAAGCCAGATGGAAAATCCTGACTTGGCCAATTAATATGAGCAGCAGGAAAATCCCTAAATTGGTTCCATAACAACCAATCTCTGTTCCCAGGTCCACAGGAAGGCAGAAAAAATGCATCCCACGTGAGGGAAAATTGAAGTGTGCCCAAAAGTTCATCAATACTTTTCTGTCTTCCCTCGCCAGGTTCCCAGCTAAAGTTGTTAGAACGTGCCTCCCTGTTTAAGCGAGGTAATTTGATGTGGGCAATAATAATCATAAATATTCATGGGTTTGCCTTAACATTAGGATAACATCTGTTTCCGAACATCTGCAATCTGTTTTCAATGCTTCAGTAAAATGTAAATTAGCTATAACTAATACAATAAAGCACTAATGGGGATAATGATAATGAAAGACGCCCATTAAGGCGGGAGTCCAGCTCTGTCTCCAATGGCCAGTTTTCAGGAGTTCCCAGTAACTTTGCTTTCCACCATCTCAAACTTCCTTCAAATGAAAGGGGCTTTGAAAAGCCTCCACCGGCTTCCTGATTTGCTCCCTGAACCAGGAAGCATGTCTCTCGCCAGGGTCCTTTCTGTGCCTCACTCTTCTTCAGAGGATGTCCACAGATCTTTCTAGAAGACATGTCCATCTAGGCAGGTCCCGTGCACAGAACCCTCCATTTCCTGCAGAACAAGGTCTAACCTGTTGGCCTGCAAGCCAGACTTGCCACCTCCGGCAACCCCAGCATGCCCACCGCCCTTAGTTCCTCGAGTCCCTCCAATACCCCCGGCCCTTTTATTCGCCCTCTACTGCTCACTGTAGAGAAAGCAGCCAGAATGCTGAAGGAAAAGGCCAAGTGGACAATTGCAAAATGGACTGGGGAGATGAAGAGAACATTCACAGAAGAAATACTAATAGCCAAAAATTTTACACTCATTTGTCATAATTAAAAGCAAATGAAAACAATGATGAACAATAAATAATACTATGATCAGATGTTAGGTGAAATAACTAAGTTGCAAAAACAATTTGTGGAAGATGATCCTACTCTGATTTAAAAATATGCGTACATATTAGGGAAAACTCCTAGGAAAATACACGTCTAAATGCATCTTTTTTTTTTAAACATTTTATTTATCTATTTAACAGAGATCACAAGTAGGCAGAGTAGCAGGCAGTGGGGGTGGGGGGCAGGAAGCGGGCCCCTGCTGAGCAGAGAGCCTGATGCAGGGCTCCATCCCAGGACCTTGAGGTCATGACCCAAGCTGAAGGTAGAGGCTTTAGCTTACTAAGCCACCCAGGAGCTCCTGATCTAAATGCATCTTAAGAGATTCAACTGTTGGGATGCCTGGGTGGCTCAGTCAGTTAAGCATCTGCCTTTGGCTCGGGTCATGATCCCGGGGTCCTGGAATCAAGTCCCACATTGGGCTCCTTGCTCAGCATGGAACCTGCTTCTCCCTCTGCCTCTGCCTGACACTCTACCTGACACTGCCTGCTTGTTCTCTCTCTCTCTTTCTCTCTGACAAATAAATAAGTAAAATCTAAAAAAACAGAAAAGAAAGATTGAGATTTGACGGCTAAACAGAGTTACCTTTGAGATACACGATTGCACAAGGGGTCTGTGTTTTGTTGTTTGAATTTGTTACAAAGAATATGCATTGCACTGTGTTTTTTTAAGTGCACACCCACTTATTCATTCCAAAAGGCAGAAGAGCAACTTGTTAGTGGACCAGTCTGGAGGATAATCTCTCTCTCTCTCTCTTTTTTTTTTTTAAAGATTATTTATTCATTTATTTATTTGAAAGAGAGAGAGAGAGATCATAAGTAGGCAGAGAGGCAGGCAGAGAGAGAGATGGGGAAGCAGGGTCCCTGCCAAGCAGGGAGCCTGATGCGGGGCTCAATCCCAAGACCCTGAGATCATGACCTGGGCTGAAGGTGGACGTTTAATCCACTGAGACACCCAGGATATCCAGAGGATATCCTCTTAACCAAGTTATCAAAATGAATGTTCCCTTCAATGGAACAGGTTTGACATTGTGTGCCTCCTGATATGATGAGCTCAGAAGGACACAGCATCTCTGCTGCTGTATTCCTGACAAAATGCCCAAATATGGGGAAACATCAGACAAACCCAGGTTAAGGAAAATTTTACAAAATAACTAGCCTGTGCTTTACAGAGATGATAATGGTTTTCATTTGCTTTATTTTTTAAAAAGTTTAAAGATTTTATTTGTTGGGGCGGCTGAGTGGCTCAGTGGGTTAAAGCCTCTGCCTTTGGCTCAAGTCATGATCCCAAGGACCTGGGATCGAGCCCCACATCGGGCTCTCTGCTCGGAGGGAGCCTGTTTCCTCCTCTCTCTCTGCCTACTTGTGATCTCTCTCTCTCTGTCAAATAAATAAATAAAATATTTTAAAAATATATATATATAAAAAAAGATTTTATTTGTTTATTTGAGAGAGAGAGAGTACAAGTGAGGGAGGGGGGCAGAGGATGAGGGAGAAGCAGACTCCCTGCTGAGCAAGGAGCCCAACAGAGGGATCCATTCCAGGACCCTGAGATCAGGACCTGAACCAAAGGCAGACACGTAACCAATTGAGACACCCAGGCTCCCTTTCATTTGCTTTAATGGACATTTTAGGGGCCATTGGTGAAATCAGAATAACTTCTGTAGATTATGTCATAGTATTGTATCTGTGTTAATTTCCTGATTTTCCATAATGGTTCTATGATCCTTCCAAAAAAATTCTTGTTTTTAGAAATCCACATGATGCATTTTTTTTGGAGAGAGAACCTTAGCCTTAATGCTATGGCAGAGAACAGCTGTGGACCCGCAAGGCCACCCAACGGGCAAGGTACACACATGGAGGACCCAGGGGAGCAGGTGTGATTATTATTCCTTCACTTGGTGAAAGTCTGAGAAAGAGGGGTGAGAGGAGGTAGGACTGTGGGAAGTGAGGCGGCGAGGAGGGCAGTTGCTGAGGGATGACCCACCCTCCAACCCCCAGCAGTCCCAAAGACAGAACTTCAGAGCTTGGAACGGCTTTGACTCAGTCATCCAGACACACGATGAGCGTATGCTTGGGGAAAAGTCCCTTGGAAGCACCCCCAAAACAGTTAGAGAGGGAAAGTCCTGGCCTAAGCAGAGCCGCACAACATCTGACCCATCTCAGCAAGGAACTCCTCCCAGTGGATCACCCCCTAGCCCTCGCCTCACCTTCGCCCCCTGCAGGTGGTTAGAGATACAACTCATAAAAGTAGAAAAAGGGACACACCCCCCCACCAACCCTCCCCACCCCCCCACCCCCACCTTCCCCCCACCTCCTAAGGTCCATGATCAGAGTGTGACACAGGCAGCAGTAGGGGAGACATTTGGGCACAAAACATCAACCCCAGTGTGAGTGAAGGGTCCCACATTGTCCAGGAAACAAGAGGGACTAGAAAAAATTGTTGATTTTGTTGTAGGATTGTTTGGAAGGGTTTGTGACATTGGAGCTAGAGTTTCCCAGGGAGAGAGGAGAAATACTTCTTTCTCTTCCTTCCCTGCTGGGAAAAAAGACTCTGTGACCCGCCTAGCCTGTTCTGCCAAAGTGGGCTTCTCCCAGCTCCTTGGGCTAAGCCCCCAGGAGATGTCAGACCTCAGACCCCTTTCCCATGTCAGTTACTGGGGAAGGGTGCAACGTGGGGCTGCTTGTGGGTGTGGGGCCTCTCTTCCAACCTGGCTGCTGTCTGAGAAATCTTCCTGCTCCATAAATATTGCTACACCTCACTGGGAAGCACTGGGACCACAGGGAATCAGCAATCCAGGGCCCTGGACCCAGTTCCACAAAGAGCTGTCTGTGGCACTTATGCCAAAGTTCCCTGCCTGGATTTAACTTCGGAACAATGAGCGTTTTAAAAATGAGCACGTAACCAGTTAACTCCCCTGACAGCTGTGTGGTGAGGATGGCAAAAGATGGCAAAAGACCACAGCTTCCCAGAATGTCAGGATGGCCTCGAGCGCCATCTTCCCACCCGCACAAGGTCAGGTGTGTGGTCTGTTGTTGGCTCCCTTGATTCCCAGGTGCAGGATCCCAAGTCATGGGATTTTCCACGCAGCGGTTACCCACGGGTCTGCGATTATTCTTCTTCCCCTTCTTCCCCCCCTCCTCCTCTTCCTCGTCCTCCTCCCCCTCTTCTTCTTCCCCTTTTCCTTCTTCTTCTTTTTAGATTTATTGATTTATTTGAGAGAAAGAGTGGAAGGAGGGGCCGATGTAAAGGGAGAGGGGAAGCAGGCTCCCAGCTGAGTATGGAACCTGATTTGGGGCTCGATCTCTGGGAAGGGAGATCATGACCTGAGACAGAACCAAGTCAGTCACTTAACAGACTGAGGCAGCCCGGCACCCCTGGTCGGTGCTTCGGGGTCACCCCAGAGTCCCCAGGCCACTGGGCCTGACTACCCAACGCAGGGACGCTGTTGTCCTTATCCTCACCAAGCCTGACATAGACAGGTGTGTGGTGCGGGCATGCTGGGGCATGGACCGGCCTTCTCTTTGGCAGGATAGCTGGGGGTGTGAACACTGGAGCCCTTTCTAGGTGCAAGGCGGGCCTTACCTCTCAGTTTTCCATTTTAATTTGGGGGAGGCACTCAGAAGCCCTGGGCACAGTGTTACCTGAGAACCACATGTATTGGGCCCACAGACCACTCTGTAAATGGATAAAGTTGGATCCAGTTTTCTCTTCTGGAAAGCTCTGTTTCCCACTGTGGACATCCCTTCTGAGCCTCCCCTGGGGGCACGGTAAATCACCATCTGCAAGAAGGGCTGAGCAGGCAGGAAAGGGAGACCAGCTGGATCCCCATTCTGGGATTCTCCTCCCATGGTCCTGTCCTGACAGCCCTTTAAAGGGCTTCCACCTGGCCCTTGGTGCTAGGGGTCCTGGGGACTGTGGGCCCTTGGCCAGTCAAGTTCTTCTAAGCGACAGCTGGAGTGAGGGCTGGTTTTGGCTTTGGCCCAGTCCCTGAGCCACTCCAGGCCGCTTCTTAATCGTCTTGGCCTCACGTTCCTCGTGGGCTCCCATGGGTTAAGATGTCATGGTGCCAGCAGTCTCTGGCACATTCTGAAGCTCCATAGGTACCCGTTATCTCACTTCCTATCATGGCCAAGATTCTCCAAAGCAGTAATGATGACTTGAGGAGGAGGAGGAGGAGAGGAGCCCTCCCCGGTCCTTGCAGACTGGGCTGGGGGTCTGAGGTCTGACATCTCCTGGGGGCTTAGTCCAAAGAGGAGAAAGGAACAACTCTTTCCCTCAATTTCAGTGGTTGGTAAAGGAAAATATGCTTGCCTTTTGTTCAGCATTGCATGTTTGAATTTTAAATGATTTAATTCATTATTAAAACTTGTCACTAAGGACGGGTTTTTAAAACGTTTTATTTTATTTTTTAAATATTTTATTTAATTTATTTGACAGAGAGAGAGACCACAAGTAGGCAGAGAGGCAGGCAGAGAGAGAGAGGGAGAAGCAAAGACTTCGGGCTGAGCAGGGAGCTCGATGCAGGGCTCGATCCCAGGACCCTGGGATCGTGACCTGAGCCGAAGGCAAAAGTTTAACCATCTCAGCCACCCAGGCACCCCAGGGAGAGCTTTTTCAAATGGTGGAGAGAAGAGCTTTAGTGAATGCCCCGGGAATTAACAGCATGTCAGGAGGTGTGTCGACATGTCAGACTCATGTTCACCTGCGTGTCTCATGAAGTCAGTCCTTGGTTCATGTTTGGCTGTGGTGTGTGTGAGTAAAATAGCACCTGACCCTCCTACAACTAAACTTAATTTCTGTTCGGAGCCCCTACTCTGTTATTGGTATAAATAGGAGTTTAGTCCATTCAGAACCCCCGTCCTTGTCCTGAAGCATGGAGTCACCACCAGCACACTCTGGCCTTGGCAGGAGCATCCTAATTCTGGCTGGCATCGGGTTGCCGGGCCAGCCTGCGCCCAGCCTCTGGACATGCCCATTCCATGGCTACTGCCGTATCCCTCTCTAACAGCAGGAAACACCACAGCTCCCTTGTCTCCTGGGCTCAGGAAAGCTCTGTGAGCTCGTGCCAGGGCCCATTTGCCCAAGCAGACCTCTTGAGTAGCCACTTCCCCGGCGCAATGTCACCTCTCTGGATCTGGGTGATCATTAGCTCTGACCCCCCAAATGATGCTAGTTCTTCTGTGCGTGAGGCAGGGTTGTACTTCTCTGCCCCGTTGAAACCAGGTGTGGCCTGTGACCCTGTGGCCTATGACTTGCTTTGGCCAATGAAGAATGAGAAATGACAGGAGGCCACTTCCATCAGAGGCTCTAGGAGCCAGACTGAGCTTTGCTAACCCTCTCATTTCCTCTGCTGTGGAAACTGATGTGCTGGTCCTAGGCATGGTCTCTGGGCTGAGACCCAGTGTGAGAAGGCATGAGGAGAGCTCCTCATCTACCCACAATGGATGTGGAGTGACAGTGAGAAATTAACCTCATTTGGTTAAGCCCATGAGATTTGGGGCTGCTTCTTACTGCAGCAAAGCCTACCTATCCTGACTGCTAGAGAGGCACAAGCTTCCTCCACTCTAAACCTTCCAAATCACCCTAGGGTCTGATATGACCCATTGCTGAGCCAAAGGGAACAGGGTAGGAGGTCTTCTCCTGGCTTCCCTGGATTCCTGCCCTCCAACTTTGGGGTTTTCCTCTGCCGATACCCTACTTCTACTTGTCCATTTACCCTCCCTGGCTTGTTCCATCCTCTCAAGTCTAGACTCTTGAAATGTAGAAAGTGACCCTCCTAGATCTGTTCTCCCAGGACACAGTAACCCCCCAAAGCTGGCCCTTCTCCAGGGCCAAATGGGGAAGAAAGGAAGAGGAAGTCCAGTGTAACAGCAGATTGCAGAACAGGGAATGAGGCTGAATGGGAACAGAGGCTGGATAATGACCCCCAAAGAGATGTCCACATCCTAATCCCCGAGCCTGTGAGTATGTTGTCTTAGGCAAAAGGGCCTTTGCAGATGTGATTCTGTTAAGGGTTTTGAAACCCCAGGGGACATCCTGGGTTATCTGAGTGGACCCACTGCAGCCACTAGGGCTCCTCTAAGAGGGAAGCTTGAGGGTTAGTCAGAGTAGGAGATGGAGTGATTGGAGCAGAGGTTACACTGGGGGAATCCGCAGGTGGAAAAAGGAACCACAGACACAGGCAGCCACAAGAAGCTGAAAAAAACAAGAAAACTGATTCTCCCCCCAGAGCCTCCAGAAGAAATACAACCCTGCCAAGCCTTTGATGATAGTCCAGGGAGATCAAGTTGGGTTTCTAACCTACAGAACGATAAGGTAACAAATATGTGTTGTTTAGGCTTCCTGGTTTGTGGTCATTTGTTATAGCAGCAATAGGAAACAAAGGCTCTGGTTGACAGCTAAATATTGGCCTGTCGTGTATGCAGGCCAGTTTGGGTCATCAGGTTTGCATAAAGTAAATTCTTTGTAGGCTTTGGTTGGCTTCACACAAGCTCAGCAGTGGTTAGCCCAGATGGCCTCCACTCTCTCTTGCTTGGTTTCTCATCCCACCATTCCAGCCTTTGAACCTCTGTACCTTTTCCAGGCTGAGGATCCATCCACCAACTTGTTTGGAAAACCCAAATGAGCTACTTCTTTGGTTTCTACTTGCCCCTCCTAGGGTGCACCCTTGTCCCTTCTTTCTGCTTTTGCTCCAACATCTAGTCACTCCCAAAGGAGAGGCCCATCCTGCCACACCTTCTTCAGGGCTTCCTGCCAACCCCACTGTTTTCTCCCTTTGGGCCTATCCAAACCCAACCCGACCCAGTCTTCAACAGTGTGAGGAAGTTACACTAGACTTTTCCAGGCATCTCTTGTTGTACCTGAGTTTTTGTGTTCAAGAGACCACCAAGGAGCCAACACCGATACAATCACACGAGGGTTTATTTGACAAACTTAAGCTTGGGCCCAAGTATACCCGACACAGCAGAGGAGGGACTTGGACCCCGAGCTTATTTAAGGCAGGGGTATTTATGGGTTCCTATTACTAAAGCAGGGTGGGGGTCTGTGGAACCAAAGCATGGTGGGGGTCCTTAGAACTAAAGCAAAGTAGGGGAAAGTTCAGCTCTTGGGCACAGGGGTCTGAGATGGCTGCTGGAGCTAAGATGGCTGTACTTCTGCTAAGGCTAAACCTAAGGTGGGATGGCCTTAATCTTTCTTGACCTCCACATTTCCTCCTCTCAGAGGAACCTAAGGAAGGACCCAATCATGAGTCCAGGCTGGTCTCAGCAACAAGGTCCAGTGGTTGGTTTTGCTGTCTGAGTACCATGAGCTGAACTGTATTGACTCTGTCTTTGACAAAAAGTAAGGAACATTAGTGGGGTAAGTGAGAACGGTGCAGTCTTAGGTTTAGGGGATTGTCCTTGTCAGGCTGACTTTTCCATTCTGGGACGAAGTCCTCAAGAACGGTGTGTGGGTCAGGTGGCCAGACATGGGTGTAGTGCGTCCAAGGAGTAATCCCATCGACCTTGAGAGCAGTGGGAGTGGTCAGGATCACGATGTAGGGTCCCTTCCAGTGTGGTTGAAGTGTCTGGTGTTGGTATCTCCGGACATATACCCAGTCACCTGGCTGATATCGATGGGGGTCCGGGGGTGGCCCAGTCTCGTAGAGGGCCCTCAGCTTGGGCCACACCTGTTCATGGGTTCGTTGTAACATTTGGAGGGAGAAAAGGAGTTGGTGATCATCAAACTCAGCAAGCACCTCAGATTTTAAATTGGGAGTAACAGGTGGAGGAATACCGAACATGATCTCGTAGGGGGTAAGTCCCATCTTATATGGGGAGTTTCGCACCTTATATAAGGTGAAGGGGAGGAGAGTCACCCAATCCCCACCAGTCTCCAAGGCTAACTTAGTCAAGGTCTCTTTTAATGTTCTGTTCATCCTCTCTACCTGTCCTGAGCTTTGGGGCCTATATGCACGATGTAATTTCCAATCTGCCCCAAGTGCTAGTGCTATTCCCTGTGTTACCTTAGAGACAAATCCTGGTCCGTTGTCTGATCCAATCTTAACAGGAAAATCATACCTCGGTAAGATGTCTTCCAGCAGTTTCTTGGTCACGGTCTGTGTGGTTTCATGTTTGATGGGAAATGCCTCTGTCCATCCTGAAAAATACCAGTAAATACCAGTATCCGCATTTTCCAGGTTTTATCTCAGTGAAGTCCACTTCCCAGTAGGTGGCCCCCCCAAAGCCAGGTGCCCGGGTTAGATCCGTGGGCGGTGGCATTAGTTAATTAGCATGTGTGGCAGCGTGCCACAATCTGTTCCATCTTTGATGGTGATCTTTGCATGTCACACCAAGTCTTCCATTTTTTTTGTTCCCATGCGTGTGCTCCTGTGCATTTTGGATAGAAGTCACCATCCCAGTTCCTCTGGTAGGATTATGCTGCTCTCTGCAGCTCTCCACCGACCATGTAGGCATTGTGTCCCAGGCAGACACCTAATCCATTGTAAGTCTGCGTCAGCATAGTTGGGGTTATCTGGCAAGCCTGGTGCTCCCGGATTGGGCAGTGTGGTCACTAAGACATGGTCACTGAAAGAGCTGCCTCTTTTGCCTTTAAGTCAGCCAGCCTATTTCCCCGGCCATTGGCGTGTCTGCTTTTTGATGTCCTAGACAATGGACAATGGCCAGTGCCTTAGGCAGCCAGAGGGCCCTTAGGAGCTCAAGGATTTCTGCCTTGTGTTTAAGAGTCTTTCCTTCTGCTGTTAAGAGCCCTCTTTCTCTATAAATGGCTCCGTGGATGTGAGCTGTGGCAAAGGCACATCTGCTATCAGTATAGATGTTTATCTGCTTGCCTGCTCCCATGGTTAGCTCCTTGGTTAGTGCAATCAGTTCTGCACGCTGGGCAGAAGTCCCAGCTGCCAACAGCTCCACCCAGACAGTCTGTCTCTGTGGTCACCGCTGCCCCCGCATACCTGATTCCTTCCCAGACAAAGCTACGGCTGTCTGTATACCAGGTGTCATCTGCGTTCGGCAGTGGTCGGTCCTGGAGATCGCCTCTGACTCCGTGCACCTGAGCCAGGATTTCTTGGCAGTCGTGGGCTGGGGGGGTCCCCATCAGGGTTAGGGAGCAGTGTGGCTGGGTTTAGGGCTGTTGGCGCCTGGAACAAAATTCTGGTAGGGTTCAAAAGCAAGCTCTGGTAAAGGGTCAAGCAGACATTGCTGATCCATCGGTCCGGGCGTTGTCTGAGTACCCCTTCAATGGCATGTGGGGTAGTGACGTATAGTTCCTGCCCCATAGTCAGCTTATCTGCAGCTTTAACCATGGTGGCCACAGCAGCAATAATTTTTAAACATGGAGGCCATCCAGCAGCCATGGCATCAAATTTCTTTGAGAGGTATATCACTGGTCTCTTCCAGGGGCCCATGTATTGAATTAGGATTCCCTTTGCCACCCCTTCTTTTTCATCCACGTAAAGATGGAAGGGCTTAGTCAGATCAGGCAGACTGAGTGCCAGGGACAAAAGCAAGGCTTGTTTAAGGTCATTGAAGGCTTTGTCCATGGCCTCAGTCCATACAAAGTCCTGTTTTTGTGTCATGGCCTCGTAGAGGGGCTTAGCCATGTCAGCAAAACCTGGGATCCACAATCGGCAGAACCCAGCCGACCCTAGGAATTCATGTACCTGGCTGACGTTTCGAGACTGTGGGATTCTCATGACGGTCTCCTTCCGTGCATCCGTTAACCATCTTTGTCCATCTTTTAATTTGTACCCCAGGTAGCTCACCGCCATTCTGCAGATCTGGGCCTTCTTAGCTGAAGCGCGGTATCCCAGAGTTGCTATCGTTTGAAGCAAGTCCTTGGTGCCTTGTAGGCATGTTTTCTGGTCCTCTGCTGCCAACAGGATATCATCTACATATTGTAATAGAGTCAGATGAGGGTGTTTGGCACGGAACTCCCATAAGCTTCATGCAGTGCCTCGTCGAAGATGGTGGGCGAATTCTTGAATCCTTGTGGTATTTGAGTCCAGGTGAGTTGGCCATTGATGCCCTTCTCCGGGCCGGCCCATTCAAAAGCGAAGAGGTCTTGGCTCTTTGGGGCCAAGGGCAAGCTGAAAAAGGCATCCTTTAGGTCTAGCACTGTATACCAAGTCTTGTCTTGGGGCAAGGTGGAGAGGAGGGTGTAGGGGTTTGGGACTGTAGGGTGCATGTCCATCACCCGTCGGTTGGGGTATTGGCGAACTCTGACTGGTTCTGCTCCTGGCTTTAGTTCAATGTATATAGCTGGCTGGTGTTGGGCCAATCCCATTCCCCCAGTTTCTGCCCACGCTTGGGGAAACTCCTGCAACCAGTGGTCAATGTCGGTCATTGGTTCTGGGGGCATTAGGTGAAGATGATATTCGTCCTCCAGGTTCAGGACAAGCACCTGGATCAGGTGCCCCTCTTTATCCAGAACCTTTGCTCCTTTAGGGTGGAAACTAATTTGGGCTCCCATCTTGGTGAGTAGGTCCTGGCCTAACAGGGGGTAGGGGCACTCAGGAATGACCATGAAGGAGTGGGTTACCCAGCCCACGCCAAGATCCACTGTTCTTCAGGTAGTTCACGAATATTGTTTAGTGCCCTGTACCCATGAGGTCTTATTTGCCAACTTCCCTTGTAGCCAGACAGAGTGCTGTGCCCCGGTGTCTACTAGGAATTTAATTGGTTTAATTGGTTGCCCCTCCACCGAGCCAGGTTCCCCTGGGCTCGGGGAGGGGTGCCAAACCCCAACTCCCCTAGTCATCTAACTCTTTGACTTCCAAGATAGTAGTGGAGGCCTTTGGTCTTTTGTCGGGGGATTCCTTTAACCAGGGGCAGACCTTTGCCCAGTGGCCTTCTTCCCTGCAATAAGCACACTGGTTTCTATTCAGTTTGGGGCGTTCTCGGTGGGTGCCATCCCCCTTACCTTCTCCTGAAGCCAGCTTCTTGAGACGTCTCTGTTTTTCATGTGGGTCTTCCATGGTCGTGGCCAGTAGGATCTTAGCCAAGCTCTGGGTCTGATGGTCACTTATCCTAGCCTGTTGTTCCTCCAGGGTCTCTCTGTTATTGTAGAATCTTTCTGCCACCACTGTCAGATCGTGTAGGCTCTTCTCTCCTTGTCTTTCTACCTTCTGTAATTTCCTTTTAATGTCTGAAGCGGCTTGCTTAACAGAAGCCATAACTATGGCAGCTTTGGTCTCTGGGGCCTCTGGATTCATAGGGGTGTACTGTCTGAACTCCTCTATGATCCTTTCTAGGAATGCTGCCAAACTCTCATCTTTACCCTGTTTTACATCATATAGCTTGGCCAGATTGGTAGGCTTGCATGCTGCAGCCTTTAGACCTGCCATCAGAGTCCGGCAGTAGACCCGGAGCCTCTCCTTACCTTCTGCCGAGTTGTAGTCCCAAGCGGGGCGAGACAAGGGGAAAGCTGCATCTATGAGGTCGGGGTTCTGGGTTGGCTGTCTGTCGTTACCCAAGATGGACTTCCGGGCTTCCATCTGGATTCGCTCTTTCCTCAGTGGTAAAGAGAACCTGCAGGAGCTGCTGACCGTCATCCCAGGTGGGCTGATGGGTGAAAAGAACAGTATCCAAAAGATCGTTAAGATCTTTTGGGTTATCAGCGAACTTTGCATGTTGAGTTCTCCAACTGTATAAATCACTAGGAGAGAATGGCCAATATAACATTGGCTGTTCCCCTGTTTCATCAGGGGGTCCCATGGTGTGGAGGGGAAGGACAGTGGAACTGGCCAGTCCCAGGTTTGAGGCTGGGGCCGCTTGATGGGTCCGTCCACGTGTCCCCGCCACCAGCCCATGCACGAGGGCCCCTCCATCTGGGAGCGGGGGTGGCACTCCCTCAACAGCCCCTGATGCCTCTGCTGGAGGGACAGACTTGGTAGGAGGGGGGAGACCTGGTAGTGTGGGAGAAAAATCAGGTCCTCCGTGGGAGTGTCTGGGAAGACAGGGTAAAGCGGAGTCATTGGTTCGGACTCCGCTTTCTTGTTAGACTTAAGAGTTGGTTTCTGCAGGGCCAGCATCTTGGGCATAGGTCCTGCTTCAGGAGGGAGAAAGAGGTTAAGCCAGGAGGGAGGATTCTCTGTCATGTCTTGCCAGACCAGTATATAAGGTATTTGGTCAGGGTGGCCCTGTGGTTTTTCTCTGAAGATGATGGCCTTAACCTGTAGGATAGATAATAGGCAGTTGAAAGGTTCCCTCCAGGGGCCATTTTACATTAAAAGTTGGCCACTCAGACATGCAGAAAGTCCGAAACTTTCCCTTTCGTACATCTGTGCTCAGATTATGCGCGCTCTCCCTGATGTCCGAGAAGTGGTTAATCATCAGGGACAGAGGTGGTAGTCTGTGTCTGTCCCATCACGCCTTCACTCCACAACAAGGCACATACACTTACAACAATTAACAAGAACACACTCACACAGACAAACGATCTGGCATGGCCGCAAAGACAAAACTGGAAGGAAGTTAAGGGAGAATCCGACTGCAAGGGTAGCCGGCTATCCTCACAGATGAGGACCTTATCCTCCAGGCGGAGGTAAGGGACGCCTCTTCCAAAAATTCCCATAAACCTAACAACCAGCACAAAAGACAAAATTCCCATACATTAAACAAACAGCACAACTGAAAACAAAAACAAGACGCCTGACTGACGAGGGGGACTCGAATCCCCTGGCTGCCTTGGGGGACCACAAACCCCCTGGTGACTGCTTAAGGGGACCCTAACCCCCTGAAACAGCGGGGAACTCAAAGCCCCTGGTGACCGCTTAGAGGGACTCTAACCTCCTGAAACGGCGGGGGATCCGAACCCCCTGCGGGGGTAAGGGACGTCTCCCAAGACCCCCAGTCGACCGCCCACCATGCGTCCACTTGAGCCAGTGTCGACCCAGATACAAGTTGGAATTCCTACGGGTTAAAATACAGATTGGAGCTCCCAAAGTATGTGCGCAAATAGATAAAAACGAGTGCACTCACCAGCTGGCGCAAGACCTTCCAGGTTGGGGTCCTGGGAGTCTCTCAGATCTCGGTGGGCCTCCCAATGTTGTACCCGAGTTTTTGCATCCGAGAGACCACCAAGGAGCCAACACCAATGCAATCACACGAGGGTTTATTTGACAAGCTTAAGCTTGGACCCAAGTATACCCAACACAGCAGAGTAGGGGCTTGGACCCCGAGCTTAGTTAAGAGAGGGGTATTTATGGGTTCCTGTTACTAAAGCAGGGTGGGGGTTTTTGGAACCAAAGCAGGGTGGGGCTTCCTATTACTAAAGCAGGGTGGGGGTCTGTGGAACCAAAGCAGGGTGGGGGTTCTTGTTACTAAAGCAGGGTGGGGGACCTTAGAACTAAAGTAAAGTAGGGGAAAGTCCAGCCCTTGGGCACAGGGGTCTGAGATGGCTGCTGGAGCTAAGATGGCTGTACTTTTGCTAAGGCTAAACCTGAGGTGGGATGGCCTTAATCTTTCTCGGCCTCCACACTCTAAGAATGTACTGTCCAATATGGCAGCCACTACCCCATGTGACCATGTATACTTAATTCCAAATTAACGAAAAGTAAAAATTCAGTTACCTAGTCATACAGCCTCATGCCAAGGGCTCGACAGCCGCACAGGGCTAGCAGCCAATGCATCACACAGCACTGATAGGAAATGTCCACCCTTGCAAAAATTTCCATTGGACAACCCTGCCCTAAGACATTCTTGTCCTTTAATGCCCTTACAGCTTGTCCAGCTTAGAGAAAGGAGCTCCTTTTGCCATCTACATGCAGGTGTGAGGAAGCCTTCCTTTTATATTCTTGCTTCTTGGAGTATTTGCATCTTCGGCCTCCCCTCCCGTCCAGAAGCTGGATATTTTGGGCCCATGAGAAAGAAATTCCAATATGTAGGGTGCAGACACAGACCTCAGCCTCTATCTCTCCCTCCGCGAAAGTGTCTTCTCTCACCACACAGACTGAAAGCTTCAACTGTATCTCTCAGGGTCCCTTGGAGTTGGAGTCCCAGATTTATTTATGTATATTTAAAGACTTTATTTACTTATTTGACAGATAAAAGAGAGAGAGATAGAGGGAACACAAGCAAGGGGAGCAGGAGAGGGAGAAGCAGGCCCCCTGTTTAGCTTGGGTTCCGACACGGGGCTCGATACCAGGATCCTCAGATCATGACCTGAGCCGAAGACATGTGCCTAAACGACTGAGCCACCCAGGCACCTTGGAGTCCTGGATTTAGAATAAGCTCTTCCAACAAGAACTCACACAAGCTTAGGAAAGCAAGAAAGGTGAAGGTTATCTTCCTCAAGCTTTCTCTCCTGGCAAACAAGAAAGACCAGGGTGGCCTCCCGCTTCACAGTGTTGACAGGTGGTGACCACAGGAGCTGGATGCAGCCTCCCAATATCCAGCCTCATGGGTCACTCTGTCGGTGACCAGTGCTTAGGCAGGCCGGGCAGTGCTACCTTCCCAATTGCATCTTCCTGGTCCCCAGATGACTGCCAGGGCAGTGTGTTCCTAGAATCATTTCCTATTCTGTGGCATTCTGGTCATCATCCCTGGAGACACAGGCTTGTCCCCTCAAATGACTCTGTGAATATTTAATTCTCTGTATTAAGTCCCTTTCAACCTAAAATACCTAGGGTGGTTTCTGTTCCCTGCACTAAACTATTTCCACAAAGAGCCACAGAAAATCTGAAACAGGCAAATTCTAAATCAGAATAACCCTCTAGACATCTCGAAAATGTAAGTGGCCTGTGAACCCAATAATTTGTCCTGGAAGTAGCAGCTCCTGGCCTTTGTTGCTACTGCTTGGTGGAGCTGGTCCCACGGAAACCTGTCTTTATTTTAAGTAACGGTTTTATAGCTCTTCAGAATTCTGGAACCCCAGAATACAGGGGTCAAGGAACCCAGACAACTTCAAACACTGTAGCTGGCTAAAAACAATAGTTTCATTTTGTTTTGTTTTGTTTTTACCAAGGCTAGATTCAAAGCAAAAGAGTTGCAAGGTCAAAGGTTATGTCCAAAACATGATGTCCAAAGTATGTAAAAATCTGCCGCATAAAATTACGTAAGGAACACAAGTCACAGTTATATTGGTTCCGCAGAAGTAGAAAGCACGACAGTTTTTTCATGAAGATGGAAAAATTGGGGGCACCTGGGTGGCTCAGTCATTAAAAGCCTGCCTTCGGCTCAGGTCATGATCCCAGGATCCTGGGATCAAGCCCCATGTCAGGCTCCCTGCTCAGCGGGAAGTCTGCTTCTCCCTCTCCCACTCCCCCTGCTTGTGTTCCCTCTCTTGCTGTGTCTCTCTCTGTCAAATAAATAAATAAAATCTTTAAAAAAAAAAAAAGATGGAAAAATCGCAGGAAGACTGTGGGCTCAGTGATGGATGGTCTCACCACCCGTGATAGTGGCATGAGCTCCCCTGGGCAAGTTCCTTCGCTGCGGTCCATGCTGTGTGGCTTTACCTGCTCTGCCTTACATGCACTTTATTCTCCTTCCAGATTTCAGCGATGCCCGGACACTGAATTGTCTTTTTTCTCAAGGGTCAGCAATTATTTGAAAATCATTTCCCAGTAAGTGCCCTTGTATCCCTGTGGCGATCTCCTTGTAGTCAAGATTGCGAAGAGCCTCTGCCCATTTGTCTCTCCCACTTGTTCACTGAATATTTAGTGGACACTATTGTGGGTTACAGAGCAGCTCCCCCCAAAAAAGGTATGTTGGAGTCTGCTAACCCCCAGTACCTCCAAATATGGCCTTATTTGGAATAGAGTCATTGTCGATGAGATTTGTTAGGAGGAGGGCACCCAGGGGTAGGGGTACAGTGGGCCCAAATCTAAGATGACAAGTGTCCCAAGAAGGCGGCCACCTGAAGACAGGCACACAGGGAGAAGGCCAAGGTACAGGCAGAGATCAGAGGGATGCGGCTATAAATCAAGGAAACTTGAAGCTCGCTTCCGGAAACTAGGAAGACGTGAAAAAGGGTCTCCCACGGCTTTCAGAGAGAGCATGGCCCTGCCAACACCTTGATCTTGGATCCAGCCTCCAGAAGAATAGGACAATAAATTTCTGTTGTTTTATACCACCTAGTTAATGACACGATGGCAGCCTGGGTTAGCCAATACAGGCACCTGTCATGCTCCAAGGAGTAGTCTAGGAACTAAGCGAGCGATGAGGAAGGAGGTGGCGTGGTCTTGGTCCTCCAGGAACTCACGGCCTCTCCTGTCTTCTCACCCTCACTTCTCAGGGCTTTCTTCGTCCTCTCTTCCGACAGCATCTTTCTTCAACCCCTCTGGAGGAAGGTCAGACAGCCATTTTCAATGTCCCAGGAACCAACCAACAAGCCAATCGTCGCTGCTGACTTAGGACCAGGGGCCACAGTCCCAGGCTCATTAGCTATGAGCAGGATATGTCAGTCACTCTGATTCTAATCAAGGCTCCTAGTTTTATATATGGGGAAACTGAGGCCTGGGGAGCTGAAGCATCTTGTCCAAGAACAAGTTAGTACTGGAATGAAAGTTAGTTCTGACATGCCTGGATTCCCAGCCTTGATGTCCCAAACCTGCTGAGGGCCAGTGAGAGCTGAAAGGAACAGCTCCATCTTCCTAGGGAGCATCAGTCTTTGGTAAATGGCTCTGTCGCCAGAGGGCCATGTTTCAGAGCAGTGTCTCATGGGTGACAATCCCTGCCTTCTTCCCACACCCACACATCCGGACCCCACTGGCCCATACTAGCAACCCCATCCCACTGGTGCTCCCTGACCACCCACTCTGAGACTTGTCCTTCTCGGCTGGACATCCACACCCTGAGCCAGGTCAGACCTCCCTGGAGCTCCATGGAGGCCTGGGCTGGGCTGGGGAGCTCGAGTCAGCCAGAGCACACAGCTATGCCCCCAGATGGTGTGTGGGTGCACTCATTCATGCGACAGATAGCCTGGCTTGGACGCATGCGTTCAGTACATCAGAGCCTCCCGGCTCATGGCGGGTCACAGCCCCTTTAAGAATCCCAGGAAACTTACAAATCCTCCCTAATGAAAGTTAACATTCAGCCATCCGCAGAGAACTCTGCAAGCAATTTTTCAGGGGGGCTTGCTAGCCACTGAAGCCTGCTTGCGTCCTCTTCAGAGGTCCACAGAATCTGGGTTACGTCCCCAGACTTAAAGTACACAGATGTGCGATTATGAGCTGTACACAACATGTCGACAGACACATTCACATGTAAAATATGTGGTATGCATTTTCTGTAGCTTATCTTATGTGTGAGTACTTAGAGCCAGATATCTCCAACATTATGTATGTTGAGTGAAATGAAAAGAACACAGGCCTTGGAGGTCCATAGACCGGGGAAGAAATTCCACTTTCCTTCTATCCGAGCTGCATCTCCTTGGGCACATGAATTTGTTTCTCTGACCTTAAGTGTCCTAAAGTGTAACATGTGGATACCTGTGAAGTTGGGAAATACATTTAAAATGGCTAGCAAAAGGATAGCCAGCGATTTGGAAATTATCAAAGAAGTCCCTTATATATATAGTGACCCCTTTCTCTCTTGTCCTACTCTATCTATATGTAATAAACCACATACATCTTAAAAGATACTCTCCCAAATGTTATCAGTGCAAGGACCTGGGTGGAACTATGGATGATTGAATGTATTTTTCTGTGTTCAACAGAGAACACTTATTCTTTTGGCATACAAAAGAAAATAAAAAGAAACATTATTATTTTTTCAAATTAAGTGCCTAATTCAGTGTTTGTCAGAGAGTAGATGTCCAATAAATAACACTTATTATTACATGTATGTGTTGCATGAAATATACTTCCCTTTCATATAAAGTATGTTATTAAAGAGTCCCTAGTAGGGGCACCTGGGTGCTCAGTGGGTTAAGCCTCTGCCTTCGGCTCACATCATGATCCCAGGCTCCTGGGATCAAGCCCCACATTGGGTTCTCTGTTCAGCCTCTCTGCCTACTTGTGATCTCTGCCTGCCTCTCTGCCTACTTGTGATCTCTCTCTCTGTCAAATAAATAAATAAAAGCTTCAAAAAAATAAAGAGTCCCTAGTATTCATTCATTCATTCATAAAGTATTTGCAGAGTATGTATGACATACGTACAAGGCATTGTCCTGGACCTGGGGAGAGGGTGGGAAGGCGATGAGGCCTGGCAGGTGACTGTTGGACCACACACAGTTCCAGGTGCCTGGGCAAGACTCCAAGATTGCATGGAGAGGGAGGGTGTGTGTGGGGTGCGGGAGGAGAGGAGATGGAGCGTTGCGTGGACAAGTGCCATTCCAGCGGGTCTTGAAGGCAGGATGGGGAGGAGGGTAAAACCCAGAAGGAGATGGAACAAAAGAGGAGCTCCCAGAGGGACAGATGGAGAGAGGAGCCAGCAACAAGCAAAACCCTCGGACCTGGGGACACAGAGAGGGTGGGGATGGGCCATGAGTTCCAGGCTAACACATTTTGACTTCATTGGACAGAAGATGGGAGTCGCTGAGCTGCTTCTTGAGCAAAGAAGTGGTCTCATCAGCGCTGTAGTTTATGTTTTCAAGTTATGATGACAGTCGTTTGCAAGTAGCAGAAACTGGACAGCCATGGCTCAATAACATAGGGCTGTTCTTTTCTTTTCTTTTTCTCCACATAACATGGATTCTGGAGGTCGATGTTCTAGATCTGGCCCCTAGGCTCAACTATGTTATGGATGAAGCAGGTGCATTCTATCTTTCTCCTCTACCATCCCTGGATTGTGGCTTTCATTCCGAGATTGCCTCATGGTCATAAAATGGCTGCTATCCCTCCAGCCTCGTCCACATTCAAGGCAGGCTGCAGTGAGTGGGGGTGGGGGTCAGGAGGAAAAGAAGGAGGAGGGGGTGGAGGGAAGGGAAGAAGGAGGAAGTGGCTTCCATTCATATGAAAATCTGGAAGGGAAATCTATAGAGACAAAGTCTTATAGTGGCTGTCAGGGGCTGGGAGGTAGGAAACATAAAATGATGATAGCTAAGGGTACAGTTTCCTTCTGAGGTGATGAAATGTTCTAAAATTGACTGTGGTGATGAGTGTACATATCTGTGTATGTACTAAAAACCATTGTACTGAATTATACACTTGAAGTTGATGGTGTGTGCAGGATGGGACTCTCTGTAAAGCACCTCCCCCCCCATCACCACCTCTCCTATATGGTACCGTAACATGGAGAACAGGCTCAGACCCTTCCTGAGGGCCAGTGGGAGAAGCCAATAGGAGACCCAATGGGAGGGGGAAGAGATGGCATGGAGGGATGGAGAGGACCAGGTGGGTCTGAGGACACTGTGTCAGCCGCAGACTCTAGAGGGCGTTCAGGTCCAGGCCCGTGCCAGGCAGGCCAGCATCATCTTTCAAGTGACATATAGATGGACAGATGCCTGACTGAGCCCTGCCCCCACCTGCCTCGATTCATGCTCTCAATGGCCCTGAACAGCCCCTCATTCACTCACTCATTCATAAGTCTGCTCCTTTAGCCCCTGATTCATTCACCTAGCAAATACCCACTTGCCATCTACTTGGAGTTTCCAAGATTCCCATCCCCCATCCACACAGATGCCCTCATGCTCACAGTTTCATTCACTCATTTCATAAACTGTCATAAACAGTCAATGAGTGCCTACAAGGTGCCACACACGGTGCTACGTTATAGGTGGACAGACAGACGAAATCCCTGCCCTCCCCGTGATGGACAGACTCTCTCAAAGGAAAATGACTTCTAGTATCTTCCATTATATTTACTGTAATTTTTCTTAAATAGGAGCACATAAAACTAGGTATAAACTCCCTATGCTTATAGTTCTTATGGAACTATAGAACCCAAAGGAATTCACAAATGTAGTGTGAATAAATAAAAACCAATAAAAATATAAATGCTTTCCGGCACCAAGATTTGGACTTGCGGTGTGAGCATGAGCCCTAGGAAGTCAGTCTTCCACCTTTTCTGCCTAGAGTCCTGCTCATGGTGTCAATTGGGAAGAAAGCTGGAGAAGCGCCAGGGTTGGAGGACTCACGGGGACGGCCTCTCCACGCTGGGGGAAGCTCGGACCACGCGGAGGAACTGGGCTTCTTGGCTGGCTGCGGGGGGGAAGTCACCACAGCGGGCCCAGAAGCTGAGTGTGTGAGTGACAGAGTGGGGACGAGCTTGGCCTGGTTGAGGTGGGAGGGTCTGGCTGTGGGCGGAGCGGAGGAGAGCCCAACAGCCTGCCTTGGGGGATCTTAAGCATGGTCCCAGGGGCAACGTGTAGTCCCCAGAGAGCTATGGTAGCATTTCCATGCTGGCCCCCGTGTGGCTGGCAGATGGGAAGACGGACAAAGTAGGTTAGTGCCATGGTAGGATGTCTGGGTGGGAGGTCACAGTGCCAGGCTAAGCCCAGGAGAGACATCTGGGCTGGAGACCAATCTGGCCATCAGCAGTGGTGGCCAGGGACAACCAGGGCGGACCTCAGCTTGGGCATGGGTGAACACAGGGGAAGCTTCAGGGAATCGATGCAAAGGGGCTCCTGGCAGAGAAGGGCTTGGAGCGTCAGCTGCCCCGAGGTGGTGGAGAGGAGCAGTAGAACGTTGGTGGGGTCTCGGAGGAGGACACTCAAGGGCTGGGCTGAGCGCTCAGCAGTGGCCAGTGGGCCACGGGTTCCCTGGCCCTTGACATCCTGCGGGCAGTGCTCGCTTCTTAGTCAAGAACCCTGGGACAAGGGTGACCAGGGCAGTCCCCAGCATCAGGGATGAGCCTGGGCCTGGAGGAAACAGATGCCCACCTCCCTAGGCCTGCTTTTCATTCCTGTGCCACCATAAATTGCTGGGAGCGGCCCCTTCTCCCCCTCCCCCCGGCTGCTGTTTTGCAGTCGGGGTGTATCAGTCATGATAAGACATTACTTAAAGCAGTGGTGACGGGACCTAATCAGTCTTGTGAAATATAGACTTCTCCCCACACGACGGGCAGGGCCCACATTAATACACATTTATGCAAAGCAAGAGCTGTAGCTGTCGGGGGCTAATCTTTACAAGTATGATAAATGATGTTTATTTTCCATGATGGAACGAAACACCCCAGCCGACAGTAATTGTAATAAAAAGGACAGATCAACTTCTATAAAGTGATTGAATTACCCTTCGATTGCATTAATGTCCACACTTGGTTGTGTCACTGGCTTCCTCGAGGTTCCGGGGACAGCGGGCCCGACAATTTCCCCTTCAAGTCCATGTCTGCCCTTCACCTGGGCTGCCGGGGCCAAGGAGCTGCCCACTGGCACTGTGGAGTTGGTCTCTTCCAGCCCAGACCTCTATCCCCCCATGCATCAGGAAGCTGAGCGGGGGGAGGGTGGGGACAGGATGTCAGCCTGGGATGTCAGCGGGTGGCCGGGACTTAGTGACCCTACATGGCCAGCCTTTTGGAGCAGAAAGCAAGGTGTTACGTCCAATTGTCCCCATGGCCCTGAGGGGCTATTATTATTCTGTCTTTGTAGGTGAAGAAGTAGGGGCTCAGAAAAGTTAAGTGGCTTAGCCAAGGTCACACAGCGAGAGTGTGTCAAAAATGGTGCCCACACCCAGAAGTATTTAGGGGACTGCTACTGAAGTGTGCAAGGGGGCCTCTTGCTCCAGATCTTCCTCTGATGTGTGACCAGCTACCTGTGTGACCAGTTACCTGAATAGCTCCACACTGATCCAGGCAGTCTGGACACTGGGGGGCCTAGACCTGAGATGCTGGGTACCATCTTCCAACATCACAGACTAGGGAAATGCACAGTGTTAGCAGATGGGTTGGAATCTGTCTCGAGACCTCAGTCTTATTATCTATAAAATGGGGATAAGAACGGCACCTAGCTCACGGAGCTGACGGCCAGTTCAGTGAGAACGGGGTCCCGTGAGGTCTCAGCCGGGTTGTCCCCCAGATTCAGCTATCTCTTGGGAGGTCCAATACCCTATAGGGATGAGGGCTGTCAGTAACCCGAGGAGGGGAATATGCACCTCTGGCCTATTATCCCAGGAATTGTTTAATCAAATACAAAGGCTCTTCTCACTCACTTGCCTGAAACATCCAGTGGCCTCTCTTAGATTCAAAATAAAACACCCGATCTTTAACCCACACAGGTTTGCCCCCAGGTATATTCGATATCATTCAAGCTACCCAAATGGTGACTTCCTAGGGGCCCATCAAACAACAATTTATCCTGACTAAGCCCAGTTCTGGGTGCTCCTTACTCCTCACCACTGCCTATTATAGGTGGGGAAACTGAGGCCTGGGGAGAGCAGAGCACTTAGTAGTTCCCCTGTAGCTAGTTAGTGATAGAGCCAGTTTTCAAACCCCGAGGAGTGGTTCTACAGCCTGATGTGGGATCTGCAGCGTGTGGATCCAGGGGGCTGGGGGAGCATGCTAGGGGCGCCATCCCCCCAGGGGACTTGACCCCCCGTACGGCTGGGTCAGGGTTTGAGCATGCTTCAGAATCACCTGGGGGTTTATGGGAATCCAGATCCATGTGGTCTATGCGTACACGGAATAGTATTCAAATATACCAAGGACTCTAGCGCTGATGGGTGTTGCAACATAGATGAATCCCGAAACCGTGATGTCAAATGAAAGCAGCCAGACACAAAAGGCCACCCATCGTATGATTCTACTTGCGTAAGATATCCAGAATAGGCACATGCAGGCACGGAGCCGGGACGTATTGACTGGTGGTTGCAGGGCTGGGGAAGGGGGAATGGGGAGTAACCGCTTCATAAACACGGCTCTTCCCCTACTTCCATCCTTCCTTCTCCCTTCCTTCCTTTTGGGGAGATAAAGCCATCTGGGGACTAGAGAGAGGTGGTGGTCACGAAACGTGGTGGGCTCACCAGGGTCACTAAATTGTACACTTTATTTTTTTAAGATTGTGTTTATTTATTTGAGAGGGAGAGAGAGAGCATGTGCAAGGAGGCGAGGGAGAGGGAGAAGCAAACTCCCCCGTTGAGCCCACCGAGCAGGGACGGGGAGCCGGATGCAGGGCCCAATCCCAGGACCCTGAGATCATGACCTGGGCTTAGCAGTGTTCTAGCAGGGGAGAGCAGCTCCGTGTTCCCTTGACTGAAGAGCGGTCCTCCTGTATCGGGGAAGGCCACCCTCTTCAGCCCAGCAGTGGAGCCTGCAGCTTCGGGAGGGACTTGCATGGAGCTGTGACGGAGAAAGGGGACACCTGCCCAGCCAGCTGGATCAGCACAATCAACCCTGGCGATCAGTGGGGTGATGGAGGTCATAGCTCCCCCTCACGTCCCAGAAGTACTGTTTCTAACAAGCTCCCAGGTGTTACTGTCCTGGGCCACTCTTGGAGAACTGCCCAGGAGGTAATGCAGAGCCTCTAGGCTCCCCGGGGCTTGGTGGAGCCTCAGACTGGGGCCATTTACCGGCAGGACTAAAAGACAGCGCGGTGACGGTACCTTCATGGAGGTCATCGTCCGCCTCACGTGGACCATTTCGGGCAGCTCTTAACTCCTCTTTCAAGTTTCCAATTCATGTCCATGCTCCAAGTTTGTTACTTGTTGTGACTACCCCTCATATTTTAACCAAAAAACAACCAACTTTCATAGAAGTGTTTTAAAAACAGCTTTGCTTTGTTTGTGGCTCTGGTTTGGGATATGCTCATCTCTGCTTGGAAGTCAGTAGGAAGCCGGAAGGTGCTAGAAAGAGAGACATGGAGTGAGGGCCAGGGAGCATGGGTGTGTCTGGAGCCCAGCCAGGTGGCAGAGCCCAGGAGCCCCCCGCCCCCGACTCTGCATCAGCCCCGCCAGCCTCACCCCCGCTCCCAGCTTCGACCCCAGGGACTCTCTGGGCGATACCATAACCCTGCACCCTCGGCAGCATTGTCCCCAAACCTGGGCCTGCCCGGCTTCCCCTCCACCCTTTTGTGTAAGTCAGGCAGTCAGGGAGCAGCCCCAACTCTGCCTTTTCTAGAAGCTTCCTAGCCAGCCCACTGCCACTGTCGGCAAGGTTTCTGCAGACAAATGGCTTAGCATACACTCCTGACCTCTCACCAGGACTGAGATAAGAAAGTCCCGACTTGCCCTCTGCATCTGCTCTGCCTTCCTATGGTTCTGTACCCCAATACCAGCAAATCTGATCGGGCTTCCCTTGTACCCACCACAACAGCCAACATCCTACAACATCCTCTAGGGGTCTGCTGCCCACCCCACTTCTCACCAACCTGGCCTTCATGTCAGCAGTCTCCAGCCGAGCCTGGGCCCTTGGCCCAGGCAGTTTCTTTTCCCTGGAACCTCACCTCCCAGTCCCATTATGCCCCCAACCAGGGGAACCCTACACATCCTCCAGCCATTACTTCAAAGGTCACTTTGTCAGGGACACCTTCCCTGACCCAGACAGGGCGAAGACCCTGCCACCCTTTCCCAGGACACAGACATGCTCTGTCCTTGTACTTGTCCTGCTCTGTAATGATACCTTTGATTTGTGTGTTTGTCTCACGTCTAGCCCTCTTTCCACCCTGGAAGGTTCACACAGGTCGAGATGTTGAGAGTTTGCTTGCTGTCACATCAGCCCCTGGCCTGGGGCGGGCATGGAGGGGGAGAGCAAATGCCCAGAAAATGCCCTCAAGATACATGAATGAGGAAGTCCTTACTGTCTTCCAGGAGGAGAGGGGCTTTGCCACAGATATTGAGTGTTTAAAAATGTTTCTGAAGTGCCTGAGCGTCCGCTGCGTGTGTATACGCACATGTGTGTGTGTTCACGCACAAGGAAGCTTCTCCTGCCCCTTGGGGGGAGAGGAACCAGCCAGAGCAAGCCTCCGAGGCATCTGGGCCTGGATGCGTGATCCTGTGGAGGAGAGTGATAGGGAGGATTCCTCTCGTTCCTGCATTCCAAGGTGGAGGGCCCTCTGTTTACCTGGGACCAGGCTGGCCCTTGGCACCCAAATGACCCACCAACCACCCAGCCAGGCTCCTGAAGACACTTTCATCTTCATTGCCAGCTGTCTGCCCCCAGAGCCAACCCTCACCAAACTCTTCCCCACCACCTCTTGGGCAAGAAAAGGAAGGCACAAGCCTTCCCCTCTTCAACTGAGACTTCCCAGGGAAAGGTTGAGCCCAACCCCTCTTCCCACCCACCTCTTGCTGTCTGACTGGCCAGCAGATCACCTACCAAGACCAGGAAGACCCAGAAATTCTACAGAAAGCCTGGCTGTTCTGTCCCCACCCATGCTGCTGTCCCAGGAACATTCCTAGCCTTTCGCCACGGCCATGCCCCCTTGGGCTCTGGCCATCACCATGGTGGCTTGAAGCCTTTGGTGTTGCCTCTGTTGTGGGTAAAAGGCCACGTGTAGCTAATGTCTTTAGGAAAGCAAGCATCAGAGACCACCCTTGAACCTGCTAATTCTAGGAGCTGAATTCCATTCCTGCTAGCCTTTAGCCAAAGCGAGGATTTTAAGATGTTAACATTCTGTTCAGTTGTGAAAGTCCTTCTCTGAGCATCCTCTCCATCACACAGATTCATTGAACAAACTCATAATCAGGGAACCTGATGCCTGGCGCCAAGCCCTTGGCCTCAAAGAAACAACCAAGAACCCGACAATGAAAAGCTCCATCCAAGAAGCTGAAAGGGAGCCCAAACCAGAGGGCGTGTTAGGAAAGGCACCCACAGGAGGGTACACAGAGCTGAGTTTTGGGGGACTGAGGAGGGCTGGCAGGGTGAACAGGTATTCTCAGAGGAAGAACATGGACCCAAAGGCGCAGAGGCGGGCTTGCTCCTGGCTTTCCGGAGTAGAGGTGGTAGCAGGGTTTGGTTTCTGATTGCACCACCTCCAAGCCACCCCCCAAAGCCCTTGAACTCCCAGGAACCACCAGCAGATGTTCGTTAGTGGGTGGGGGCAGGAGGAGTGAAGCCATTTGCCAGGGCGGCGTGTTCAGAATAAATCCCGAGCGACGCTGCAGGGGCCTGGCCGGCACTCCTGGTCCCGAGCCAGTTTGGGGGGCTGGGGGGCAGGGAACCAGGGGGAAAGGAACCTAATAGGTTGTTCTTAATTATTATTATTACTTTTTATTAGGAGGACCGGCTGCCCAGACCATAAGGACGTGTGCCCCTACCTCTGCTGGAGCATCATTAGGGGACCCTATTTGGGTGAGACTAATGAGGTTGGCTGAGGAAAGGACCAGAAATCGACGAGGGGTGCCGCTGGTCGGTGCCGAGAGGTCTGAGGCCACACTTTTATTTTGTGGCAGCATATTGCTGCGAGCTGAGGTTCTTGCTAATGTGCCCCAGCCAGCTCTGGGCTGTGGGCTCTGAAATGCTACAATTTATTATGATTATCTGGGCCATGATGTGGGGAGGCTGTTTAGAATTTCCACCCCGATAATGAGGAAGGCAGGCAGTGTGGTTCTTGGGGGCCGTTTTCCCTCAGCAGTGTGGAAAGAAGGTGGCCCTCATGGTAGCCACAGATAGCCCCTGTGGATTGCAGGTGGGGACCATGATGGGGTTTGCAAATTGTTCTCTCTTCTCCATGGGGCTGGATGTCAATCCAAACAAGGCATCACCCAACCCAATCCCGCCCATCCAGAGAAAATCAGGCTCCTGTCCCAAGTGAAGACTTACCCAGCTATAGAACAAGAGCACTGCCTTCACTTGAAAACCCAGCTCTGCCCCACCTCCTACAGGAAGCCTTCCCTGATCTATGCACCCATTAACGTCCACTCTCTCTGTTCTGAGTACCTATATGGAGGCTGGCCCTTGTCCTACTCTTTGTCATTTACTTGTCATGTATCAAGCTTCTCTGAACAAAAGCATGGTGGCCTTCAAATTCTCTCCATGAGAAGTTCTTGCTGTGGGGCTGAGCAGGGAACCCTTCGGTGGGCTAGAATCTTCCCACATCTCCGAGATCTGCTCAGCCCTGCTCCCTCCAATGGGCTCTCTCACCATCCCGCTTTATTTGGCTCTGGGGAATGGGAAGCCCAAGTTATGTGATGTGAGGGAGGCAGCAGAAGGAGGCCAGGCTGCTTATTCCCCACTGGCTCCCTTCAGTGGGAGTAGCTTTGGGTCATGATTCAATGCAACTCTCCCCTTTGAGGTTTCTGGCCTCTTCAGTCAGAGGGTGTAACAGCTACTCCGTTGTGAGTCCTGGAGTATATGCTAGCCTTGGATTATCTCTCAGCTTCCCACACCCGTGTAGCGTGTAGCTAGCCTTACTATCAACCCTGCCCTGTGACTGGACAGTGGAGTCGGGTGGGCAGGAGAGACACAGACATTCAGGTGAGGAGTGGGTTCAAGAAGACCAGCTTCCATCAGCTTTGTTTTGAGGTGCCTGATTTCACCATGTCCTGAAGAGAATTCTGAAGCCGCCTCCTGGATCAGCAGAGGGAGAGTGCTGGGATCGATTAGTAATGCCTGCCTTGGGGGCAAGGGCTGGAGTAATGATGTGTGTGCTGTGTTTCCTTCCACGGCAGGACTGATCCCAGCCAGCTTTGAGCTGCGGGAAAAGGGAATCAGATGGTATCCTCTAAGCTTTGGTGGGAGGGAAGGAAAGAGTCATCAAAGTCATTTTGAGTAGACAAGCACAGTCCCAGTATTTTTCTTTCCTGTGGCATGGCATTGTGGGCGGTGGACAGAAGAAAGGCCAGCAAGGAAGCCACTGCCATGGACACGAGCAGGTGAGAAAAAGGGAACTGCAGAGCATGGAGAGGCGGGGAGAGGTTTGGGGGACAGGGCAAGACTTTGAGAACAAATTCTTAGAACCTGACAGCTTCTGTCAGGGTTGAAAAGGAAAGAAATTGGGATGAATCCTGTAACCAGGATACTGGGAGGATGTAGGTGTCATAACAGGAAGATGAGACCCACAAGGAGAAGCAGGATGGGGAAGACGTGGGAGGGAGAAATCGGGAAAGTATAAGATGTCCTTATTGTCTTGGAAGGAACCCTAAGCCCTAAACCCACTTTGACAACTGGGGGCTGGGGAAGGCTGGCGGGCACTGCACAGGCTCCGGTCCCCTCAGCTGGCCAGTAATGAGGGGCCTCTAATTGGAAACGTGGCGGTGGCACCATCTGGCCTCCAGGAGTGAGTGACAGCAGGGGGAGGGGTGGCAGCTGGTCAGGAAGGGGTGAGGGGTGTGCACGTGCCACACAGGTGCCTCGGGTCTCTGTCTCGCAGCCAGTACGGAAGGTACTCTGGGAGCCCCGTCCCTCCGATGACACCACTCTGTCCTTGTCCCCTTACGCCTGATCTCCCCAGGGTGAGTTTTTCCAATCGGGTTATTTTTTCTTCTAATTTTAAAATTCACATCTGCTCATTGCAGCAAATTAGAAAACCACAGTGTGCTGTTAAGAAGAAAAGAAAAACCACTAGAATCCCACCTGTAGAGAGAGTTGCTGGTAAGAGTCAGTATAGTCCCTCCAAACTCGGTTCTTTTTTTCCTTTTCTTTTCTGCTTTTCTTTTTTCAGTGTGTATGATAGGGAAACTGCTCTGGCCGCTACCTTGGGTCTGCAGGAAACAGCACGTACTTTTGGGCTATCACTCAGCTCAGGGTGGATTCTGAGCGGTCGAGGAGCCCTGAGTCTCCTGTCACTTTTGTCCACATAAGTGACCCGGAAGAGACACCAGGGCCACACGAACATCTCTCTTGGATGTGGGAATCTCTGTGGGTTTGGAAACTGGCACCTGTAGGAACATTCCTAAGAGGCCCCCTGATGTGACCACTGATGTCTGCAGCCTTCCCTGGGACCTCTGGGTCCCTGACCTCCCCCTACCCAGCCCCGTTCCAGAATCGTCCCCTTGTTTGAGAGGAGCCCCTCCCAATCCCAGCTTCTCCTGGCCTCCCGCTCTGCCCTGGTGCCTCCTGATGGCCTTGGAAGGGCCCTGAAATCTAGAGACTAAATAAATCACTGGTGATCAAAAGCTAGTTCCTCTTCCTCCATGGGCAGAGGGGCTGAGGCAGAAATCCTCCCAGGAGATGAAGGAAGATACTTGGACGCAGAAAGAGAAAGCAGAAAACACCATAAATAAGTCTTCATCATAAAGCAATCCATGTTGGTTGTGTTCCAACAAAAGCAGACACATGGACTTCTCGTACATGATCAGATTATAATACACATGCTCGACGGCTTCTTAGTTTTTCACTCCACATTATGCTGTGGACATTTTCTCACGTCATTTGAAAATGTGATTTTTGATGGCAGCTCCTAAGGTTAATTTAGTAAATGAACTGGAACCAGCGGGTTTTGTGGGTTAAAGATCTGTCACAGACCCGTGCAGACTTGCATCAATCACCCACCTCCTTCGTTGCTCCTCCCCAGTCTCAGCCCTGCCCCCCACCCCGTCACTCCCTCACTCAAGAAACTACTATGGTTCCCTATTTCTATTACATCAAGTCTAAACTCTGGCACCATGACCAGCAAGCCCCTTCTTTCCTCTGCTCCCCATCCTGTCTCGTTCTCTGTCTTAACAACTTCCTCCCCTTCCCCCCAACCCTGCTCATCTGTGGCCGTCAGTTCCCCCATCACCCGCCCCCCAGACACCCCAGGGCTCTCTCTGCTGAGGTGTCTCCCAGGAAGGCAAAGTGCTGCCATCCTTAGGGAAATGATGAGTTCCTTGGGGGACAGGGCCCCCTCGTCTCCCTGAACCTTGAGGCCAGGCCTCTCAGGGGATGTGTGGGCTTGGGTTTGATGAGGGAGTCCGTGAAAAGGGCATCTCTCCCAGGAATGGCTGTGGCTGTTGCTGGCCTCAGGTGACCCGGTCCTGCCAAGGAGTGTTTTGCTGTCCAGGGCCAGCGAGGAGCCAGGCCCAAGCATGACCTGCCCCGAGGGTCCTGGGTTGACAGAATGACAGAACTTGGTCTCGGGTTCTAACTTCTCACCTCAAAGGAGACTCTGCCACAGTGTGGGGACTTCTGAGGAAAGGCCCCAGGCCCCGCTGCAGACCTGGGCGGGCCCCACCTCCCCCTCTCTGCCCCCCTCCCCGCCCCGTTTCCCCAAGATGTGCCATCTTCCCAAGCAAAAGGAGAGAGAGATGAAGACACCCTCACTATATGCTGAGCACAGCCCCTGGTCCCAAGAGCTCACTAAATCTTTTACCAAAAGTGTTCTTTCTGCCCTGGCTCTGCTGGAGTTCAAGGTCAGCCCTGGAAACTTCCAGAGCCGTAGTGTGGTTCTAAAAGCCAAAGCTAAAGCTACAGTGAGCATTTCAAATTGGCTTTTCTGAAGCCTATTTGAAACTGGATCCTGAGAGCATGATTTCCAACCCAATAGAAGGGTCCCACAGAACGGGGTGGGGGGGAGGTGGGACGCGAGTCTGGCAGCCAGCCCGCCAGCGCCCCCTGGTGAGAGTGGGCTTCTCCTGCACAGGATGGACAGCGGGCGGTGGGTGCTTCAGTGGCAGGGAATGCGGTCCAGGTCCAGCGCCTGGGGGCTTCCCTGCCCCAGCCCTGAATTTCATCCCAGGGTCTGCGAAGCCCTCCACCCAATTCCAGACGCTCACCCATCCTCTGCACCTTACAGATGAGAAAACGAGGCCTGGCAGCAGCCCAGGTCACAGTGGACATTTCCAGAGTGGACCCTGCTATTCTGTCGCTTGACCTTCACCCCAGCCTGTGGAGGAGAAAGGCTCTGAGAAAGTCCTTGCCAGAGCATACAGCTGGAGAGGTTCAAGGCATTAGCGGCTGGACTGTGCAACTTCAGGGGTACTGGAATTTAACTGAGCAGCCAAGGCTGAAGCAGAGCCTGGGTGTCAAGTGAGGGAGTGGGGGAGCATTCAAGCTGGCTGCCTGGAGGAGGGTGGCTGATCCGCGCTTGGCAGGATGGGAAGCATTGGGAGCTGCGCAAGAAACCACGGGGAATATTCTAGCAGGGGGACCAAAAAGAGGTGCCTGAGAAATAAATTTGTTTCTCTGGCTTTAGAAAACACAATGGTTCTTCAAAGAAAGTCCCAGGTCGAAGTTTTTCTTTTTTAAAAATATAATAGTATATTAATCTTAACCCATTTGTGTTGGGGTTCCCAAGGCACCCTCCTCGGGTTAGATGATTCACTAGTAGAACTCAGCATACCCAGGGATGATATTTTTTAATTTAACAGCAGAAAGATCCAGAGCAAATTAATGGAGGGTGGAGGGGCATGGGGTGAAGTCCAGAGGGAACCAGACAAGCTTCCTAGAGCCTCTCCCAGGGGGAGTCACCCAGCACGTGCTTACTTCCCCCTGCAGCAAATTACGACACTGCAATTTGACATTCTGTCCACCAGGGAAGATCTGTAGTGTGTCAGTGCTGGGGATTTTTACTGGGTGCTGCCCATGGAAGCACCCCCCCACCCTTGCACATCCCCAAATTCCGGCCTGCCCGGAAAGAGGAAAGCAGGTGTTCCGCATAAGCCACGTTGTTGTACAAACAGCCCAGGCACAGTGAGCTCCTCTCATCATTTTGGGGCGTGGTGGGAGCCCCCAAGCCACAGGTTTCTAACAATTGCTACACATCATTCTGGACTATGTACCATTAGACACAGAGCAAACCCCTCACACTCGCTTTCCTAATACCCCCCTCTGCCTTGCTGGCTATTCCCTTTGGATCTTTTTGCTGGTTCCTCCCACCTCCTTGACCCCTAAATGTGAGGGAGCCCCAGGCTCAACCTCCCCACCCCTTCCCATCACTCTCTCATCCATCCTGGGGGCTTTAAACACCATCCGTCATATGAGCAGATGATGCAAAGCTCCCATCAGCCCTCACCGCACCTCACATGGACGTCAAATTGGCATCTGGAAATTAACATGACTTTGTGACCACCCCCACATCTCTTCCCCCTCCCCAGATCCCCATCTCCATCTGTGGAATCACCACAGGGAAGGGACTTGCAGAAACTGCTGTGCCAGCTTAGCTAAGGTGACTGTACACCATCACCCTACCCAGAACCTGACACCCGTGCGTCGTCCACCATGAGGCTGCGTCAGAGCTGTGGGCGGGCACAGGTCCTGTCTCCAGGGAACCCGTTATCCCTGGGAAGAAGGGCAAGTCAAGAGACCCGTAAAACCCCACTTCACACAGACTTCGGCAAGTATGGACAAGAGTCCATGGGGCCTGAGGAGGAGAACTTGTCTCTGGAAGGAGGGAAACCTGGAATGGCCCCCACAGAGGGACATCTGAGCTGGATGTGGCAGCGCAGAGGGAGGCTGACCACGTGCAGGGCCAGTGTCCTGAGGGAGGGGACAGCCGAGGCAATGCCAGGGACCTACGCTTCTGGGCATTGGATGGATGGGTCTGATGCTGCTCCCCTCCAAGGGCAGAAAGAAGGTGGGTGAGGGGCAGGCTTTGGTGTGAGACTGGCCTGGGAGACTGCCCCAGGGGTGAGCCTTAACCTTGCTGAGCCTCACATTCCCATCTGGAAAATCGGGTTGTCGGAAGAATATGGGAAAATAGAAATACAAATACTGCTCTGCCCACCCCAAAGTAAGGCATGCCTCCAGCAAATGCTGTCTTGGATCCTGAAAAATCCAAGAGGAATATGAGATTTCCTGCCCTCCCAGCAGGCACAGCCTCCCTTGAACTTGGAAATTGCCCCGCAGCACGGAGCTAGTGGGGCCCAAGGTCTGCAGGGACGCAAACAGGGCCTTCCTTCCGGGGTCTCCTCCGACCCCTATTCCAGTCCTGCCCGCAGTACTTCATTCCCCACGAGGACCCGCGGCGGGCTCCTGCCATCTGCCGTGATTTATAGAAAAGAGACCGTGATTAATCAGCCAGTCAGCGCCCAGTGCAGCCACTTTCTTTCATTTACCTGCCCCCTGACCCCCAACACAGTCCCAGGCAGCGCTGGGCAAGTGTATTAATCATGCACTTTAAAAATATTTAAAGGAGAAGCTGGGCCTGGAGCAGAGTCTCCTTTAATGGACTCGTTTTCCGCAGAGGGTGAGTATGCTAATTAGCAGATAAAACAAACTGGCTGTTTGAAATGCAAATGAGCTGTTGGAAGCGCTTCTGGTCCCTTCCTTCCTTGCTGCCCGTGTGGAAGGCTAAATCTTACTTCTCCGAGCCACTTCCCGCCGTCGATTTCTAACCAAAAAAGATAGTGATGAATTCTAACACTGAGAGGGGCTTGGGCTTGCTTCCTCCCTGCTCTTCCTCCTCTGTGAGGAACAAGGAGGACAAAGGTCTCCCACCTCCCTGTGTCTGCAGAAACCCAAGCCAGGAAAGGAGCCCCCCAACCCCCACCTGGGTCCCCCTCTGCTTTGCCTCTGTCTGGGCCTGGATCTGGGCTTCCCAACTCCTCTCCTGCCTGCCTTCCTGCCCAGTTAAACTCTCTCAGTTCTGCAAAAGCGGCCGGCACCCGGCCTCCCAGGTCCAAATCTGAACATTTCCCTGCCTCCAGCCTTTCCAGTTGACCTCAGTCACCCCTCCTGCCCAGCAGCGAGCCTACCTAGACTCTGCCTCCAGTCTGGCCTCCCCCTGCCCACTCCGCCCCATCCGGACCCTGGCTTGCCTTGCCTCACCCCTCCCGTGTTCCTGCCCCACCCCCACTCCTGCTCATCCTCAGGACTTAGGGCGAGCATCACCTCCTCAGCACTCTCAAATCCCAGCTGCTCAGAATCTGGCCTCAACCTCCCCAGGCACAGCTGCAGGATGCCCTGTAGGAATACAACCATGTGAAATATTATCTTCTGTTCCCCACCCCCCACCCCTGTCTAAACTCTCTCAGCTCTGCCCAGTTGACTGGCGTCCTCACTCTGCCCCAGCTCCTTGTCAAACTACAGCCTAGGTTGGACTGTCCAGAAGCAGATGCTGAGAGGAAGAGAGGGCACAGAAGTGTATGGGGGGGGGGGCGCTGTGGGGAGAGGGTTCTCACCTATGCCAGAGGTGGCCAGAGGAGTTTCAGACTGAAATGTAGAGCCCTCCCCCTCTAAGAACCTGTGCCTGCCCAGCAGTGGCTGCTGGAGCAAAGTGTGCCCAGCACTGGAGACCTAGGTAAGGGGACAGGGCCAGGCTCTGACAATGCTCCCTCAGTCATTGCTGGGGCCACCCCAGAGCGGTGTGACATTGACTCAAGAGCTGACAGCTGGAGTTGAGTGGGCAGAGTTCTTTCTCAAAGGAGGTATGAGCAGCAATTTTTCCTGGGTCTTAGCCTTGGCTCCCCTGAGATCAGATCTGAAGACAGCAGCCAGTGCAGGCGGCAGGAAAGAAAGCTGGAAGGTAGGGAGAGCCAATGCTAGAATTATCAGTGATTATCAGTTATTGGCTAACCAACGATCAAGTTGAGACCTCCTGAAGGACACCATGAGATGCATCTCAGAACCAACACCTGGGGATGAAGGAGGGGAGACCCATCCAGCCGCTTCTGCCCCCACTGGACTAGGGGGGCCCTGCGGGTATTAACTTCTCCCCATGCTTTCAGAGGCTTCAGGCTCAGGTGCTGAGCAGTTTTGCCAACACCTCCTACCGTGTGTGGACCAGAGGCAGGATGTCCAGCTTGTCCAGCCCATGTAAAGGTGGCCAGAGTGGCATGGCCCTGGTCACTGCAGCCAACAGGGATGGGCAACAGCAAGTTGACTAGAGCTGGGAACAGTGAGAGTTTGTTCTGAGATCCTATTAAATTTGGGGGGCTTATATAAACATCCAAGTGGAGAACTCCCATAAGGATGGATATTTACTCTGCTCTAGTTCAAGGAGATTCCAGCACTGGAGTCATAAATTTGGGAGCCGTCAGTTCATGGACCACATGAAAACCACCGATAGCATTAACAGACATGAAAACTCCCCGGAGGGGAGAAAAGAGATGCATGCAAATGGGGCCCTAAGACCTCCCTCGAGTTGGGAGATAAGGAGACAAGCAGAGGCAACCAGGTGGTGCTGCCTGCAGGTAGGAGAAAAGTGGGAAAGGGGCAGATCCTGTGGAGGGAGTACAGAGGAGGGTCTTAGATGGCCCTTCCAACAGTGCTGCCATTTTAACAGCTGCGAACATGGGGGATCTGGCCAGCCAGGTGACCTTCAGTAGTGGCGAGTCTATTTCCCTCCTATTGCTCTTTTTTCGGTGTCCTGTGAAGCAAAGTGGATAGTTGCCATTTTGGAGAAGGCAGAGGCTGGGGTGGGGGTTGAAGAGGCAGTGAAGATGAGAGAGTTGGCAGAACAAGGTGAGTGGTGGATGCTTCAGCGTTTCTCTCTCAATCAGCCCGAGTTTGTGTGTGTGTGTGTGTGTGTGTGTGTGTGTCCATCCCAGTGTGTGTCACTTATTTGAACTTCCACAAGGTATGTGTGTATCCAGATGAGAAGCCTGGGGTAGAAGGTTATGCCCAGGTTGAGGGTTAGGGAGCAGGTAAGGTGGTATAATGAGGCTGAGGGGTGCAGTTGCATTCAGGGGAAAGAATCTAGGGAGACATCTGGAGCTGGCTGTGCCACTCACTGAGACAAGTGCCCTCTTTGCACCTCAATTTCCTCACCTGTAAAAGGCACATGCTGGGCTAGGTGGGTCTGTTTCCATCTTTGCATGTCTAGGAGACCAAACACCCAAATGCTGTCCTAGCTTTGACCTGAATGGTGCTGAAGGCCCCTGTCCTGGAGCTATTCCCCGAGCAGCTTACAGAGAAACCAGAATCCTTTGGGGTTTTGGGGGAGTGTGGGAGGGTGGCAGGGAGTGACTGTGGCCACCAAGCTCCAACTTACACAGACCAGCAAGTAGGCGCCTCCGAGCACCAACGGTGGCTTTCTTGCCTCCTCACTGAAAGGATCCCCCAGCTCCAGATGGCAGTATACCCACCGCTTAACTGCTCATTCTCCCCAGAACAGGGATACAGCCGGCCCTGGCTGGTGAGCCACTTGTCCAATTAATTCCAATGTTGGAAAAGATGACTTCAGCCTATGTGCTGCATTTGTCCCCCTGCTGCTCACAAGTCCGGCGGGTGGCCATCCGGTGCTGTTGAGCATCCCTACAACACATTGCCAGGCACCCAGCAAGTGTTCAGTGCCCAACCATGCAACCACGGAACGAGGGCAAGGTGCCTAGGGGGTGATGCCGTGTAGCTCCCTGCTTTCTCTCCTTCTTTTTCTCTCTCTTCCCTCCCCTCCTCTGGTCTATGTAAGTACATCCCGCCCTGTCCCTCTGATAAATGGCCATGCCCCTTGTGCAGAAGGAGGGGCATTTTCAGGCCATGGTGTGGAGCTGTGTGGAGTCTTGTTCTGCCTGACTCCTTTATTAATCGCTGGGCCGGGAAGATAAACAGCTTGTTAATTAAATTTGCAGATTTGCTAAATTAGGAGGTGTTCTGCTTGTTCAGTCCCAGGAAGATAGAATGGTCCCGCATTGGGTCTTGGAAAGGTCAGCTCCAGGTGGGGCCGGAAAATGGGTGGCTAAACAGTATGGGTCATAGGAATAATAATGGCCAGCATTTGCTGACCATGTATGCTGTACCAAGAACCGCAGGAGCCAGGAATTTGGGGTCTGGGTTCCATCTACTCACATGCTGGACACCTTGAGCAAGGGTTTTCTTTCTCCCAGCCTCAATTTGCCCATCTCTGCAAGACAGGATCTCTCCCAGCTCTGGCCCTCCTGCCTAGGTGCTGTGGCCCTCAGTAAGTAGAAGGAGAGAAGTCATGTCACAGTGCAGGGGGTGGTCAGCCCACACTAGCCCAGCACAAAGCTCTCCAAGAGAGCTTCTTGTGGTAAGTGGCAGTCAGGGGACCTGGATCTTGGTGTGGGAAACTGGGGATCCAATAGGTTTGGGGAAGGTTGCAGACTGGGAGGTTTGTAGCTGTTGGTAGGGGTGTGGAGGTCTAGAGGTCTGTAGGGTTAGGAGATGGGGAGAGGTCTGGGGTGGCGGTGGATGGGGGGTAGTGTCTGATAGTTTTCAGGAAACTGGAGTCTCTAGAGTCCAGAAGGGTCTAAAGACAGCAGGCACTTGGTAGGGGTTTGTAGAGCCTAGAGGTCTGAGAATCAGAGTTTGGGAATGCTGGAGGTGCTATGGGGTCTGGGAGATCTGGGTCTGAGGATTCAGGGGCTTGGAAGCGGTGGATCCCCAGGTTATAGAGGGTCAGAGTCTTAAAGGTCTGGGTGCTGGGATGTTTCGAGATTTGGGAATCTAGTGTTTGGGAAGTTGGAGGGTCTGAGGGATCTAGAATTTAAGGATGTGGGATTCTGAGATATGGGGATCTGAGGTATCAGAGAATCTTGGGAGGTCCTGGGAAGCCTGAGCTCTGGAAGGATATGAAGGTCTGGGGGTGAGGCATGAAGGCCTGGAACACTTGAAAGCTGAATGCGTCCTGATACCGCCACCTAGTGCACCTGACTCCACATTACAGTCAGGAAGGCGGTGGTGGGAACTAGAGCTCCTCTAGTCCTCCCAGAATCTCCCTAAGGCCTGGAACCTCCCAGGAGCTCAGAGCACATCCCTGCAGGGAGGAGGCAAGCAAGCAGATCTGTAGGTTTGTGAATGTGCAGTGTCACGCCCTCTCGGCGTTGGGGAGTCTGGTTCACCGCTGTGACCCCAGCACACTGGATGCAGGGGCACCTCTTACAGAGCCGGACACTGAAACTCCAAAGGGGGTGTCTCACACCCAGGAGAACCTCGGGAAGTCTGGCTCTGCGGTGGCCACTTGCCAGGTGTGGCTGCCAAACCCTTGAGCTGCGGCTGGTCCACACAGAGACAAGCTCCCTGTGTAAGACACGCTGGATTCCAAGCACGTGGCATAAACGAAGAAAAAGATCTCATTAACAACGGTTAATGTTGCCCTCGTGTTGAAATGATCATGTTTTCATACGCTCAGTTAAATGACATATGTTACAGAAGCTAAATTTACCAGTTCCTTTCTACTTCTGGAACAGCCACTGCTGCAAAGTGGTGTGACATTCATAGTGGGCGTCCTACTCATCCCAGACAGGACTGGTTAGTGGGAATCACCAGTCACCAATGCAGGTGGGTGGATGGGTGTGAAACTGGCTCCAGGGACCGGGTTTAAAGTGCCTCATCAGGGGCCTGGCACTAACAGTGGAGCAATAAAGTCTACCTCTGCCTCAGTTTCTCTCCCTGCCTCCTAACCTGGGCCTCAAGGACAGAGAGAGAGTTGGGTTCAGGAAGTTCCTCCAGGCAAAGATGTGGGAATGTGTATGGCCTTCTTCAGTGAGAGAACATTCTCCTTAAGGTAGGAGTGAGGCTGGGCGTCCAGGTAGCTGGGCCACTAGGGGTGAAAGATGCTTCGAGGCCTGGGTGAAGAGGTCTGTGTTCAGGGCAAGTGACAATAGTGAGCTTGAGCTGCGTCACAGAGGGGCCACGTCCTGGGTGCTGGGGGGTCTCCACACTTGACTCCGCAGCGTGGTTGAATCAGAGAGCCTTAATTCCCACTGCTAAGTCCACAGTGCAAGCAAGCCCCAGGCTCCAGGGAGGGGTCGAAATGTCTGCTTGCATTGTGACCCTAATGGTGGGCCCTGATTAAGAACCACCCAGGACATAATGCCCACTGCCCTGTTCCAGGCACTTGCACCCAGCCGAGTTCAGAGCCTGTGGCCCTGAGCTCAGCTCATGTGAAAGTGACCATTGTTAATTCAAGTACTGCTTTCTGAATTCCTGTCCCCTGCCCAGGACCTGGGCCTCTGCCCTCCAGACACCGGGATGAAGGCAAACCTCTGTCCTATCTCTGGACAGCTCAAGGGCCAGGGGAGCAGACGGGACTGGCAAAAAAGGGCCATCCTGCCATGTGATCTGGGCTGGGACAGGGTTACCCTTAGAGCACACAGAGGAGAGCCAGATGGGAGGGACATGGTGCACTTGATGAAGACATTCCCTCTTAGGAGAGGCAATACCAGAGCAAGACTGTGCAATCAGAGAGAGGGCAGGAGGCCCTCAGGGAGTGCAGGGAGCTGTGCAGGGAGTCTGCCCGGCCCTGAGCATGGGGTGGAGAGAGGCAGGAGGCAGGAGATGAAGCTGGTGGGAGGTAAAGGGGGGGTGGGGGAAGATGGGGAGATGTGACCAGACAGTTCTTTTATTTTTTTTAAAGATTTTATTTATTTATTTGAGAAAGAGAGAGTGTGAGCACAAGTGGGCTGGGGAGCAGAGGGAGAGGTAGACTCTCTGCTGAGGAGGGAGCCCCAGGCAAGGCCCTATCCCAGGACCCTGGGATCATGACCTGAGCCCAAGGCAGAAACTCAACTGACTGGGCCACCGTCCCTTTAGAAAGAGCCCTGGTGGCTGGGCTGGAAATGGCCGCACCAGGGAGGTTGTGGCACTTGTCTGGGGAGAGATGACAAAGTCTGATAATAACGTAATAATGTGAGCCATGTTGAGTGCTTACTGTGTGCAATGCGTGAACTCATTTAATGTTTTCAACCTCCCCATATTGTTGCATCAGAAGCACAATGAGATTAAGTGACTTGTCCCAAGTCACCAGCTAGGAGAGCAGGGTTCGGTCACAGCTCTAATCCCCCTGACCCAGAGATGAAGAAGGGGGATTGGTGATCATCTGTGGTTTCCCTGTGGCCCTCCAGCATCCATTTCCTAGCCTTCTCTTCCCTTCATCAAGCCTGCCACCTCTAAGTTCCCTTCTAGGGGATCAAATCCTCAGGCTTGTACTCAGAGGCATGCTTAGAAGGACCTGCTCTCTGTGGGTGCCCAAAGCCCCCCTCCCCCAGTCCCCCTGGACTGACAGGGAGGGCCGTATTTCATAGAGCAGTGGGGCCGGCAGCCACTTCTCTGTCACACAGGACAGCCTGGGGATGGCGGATGATTAAATTTCTATGGGTGTAAAGTGTAAAATGCAAGTTAATTTCCTCCAGGAAAGGAGATCCTTGACACTTCAGCCAGATGATGAGTAGGGCTCTCAATCCCAGCGAGGAGGGAGGCGGGGAGGGTGAGCTATGACCCGCGCAGTGCGCAGCGTGCTGGGGGAGAGTTATTGCTGCCTCAGCACTTGGTCATGGCCCAAGACAGACTTTTCAAAAGGTGGGACACGTGGGCAGGGCAGCCAACAGGAGAGGCTGCTGTCAGAGATCCCCACACCTCACCTCTGCCTTTATCCCGGCTAACAACGGCTGTCATCGGCATGGCCTTTACAAGATGGAGTGACTTATCCAGGGAGCTCTGGGGGCTCCAGATGACAGACAGGAAACAACTGGATTTTCCAGTATATAAGAAGCACGAGGGCATAACAGCCCACTGGTTTCACATGAAAATATTTGGGATTTTAAGAACCTGCAACCATGCACGTATTTGCCAATGTTTTAAAAATTGTTTTTCCGAGGAAAATACAGTATTTTCTTAGTGCAGATATGGTGTACAAAATTATTTTTTAAAGGTTTTTATTTATTTATTTGAGAGAGAGAGAACAAGCAGTGGGGAGGGGCAGAGGGGAAGAGAGAAGAGGAGAGAGAGAGGGAGAAGCAGACTATCCTTTGAGCTAGAAGCACTAGGGCTCTATCCCAGGACACTGAGATCGTGACCTGAGCCGAAGCAGATGCTTAACCGACTGTACCCCGCTGTACAGAATTCTTAGGTCCAGTAAGAAAGCATAGCTTTTTGATTCTCATGCAAATGTTCAGATCTTGTTCAGGTCTTAGAACAAGACCACCAGAAATGTTCATCTTTGCTCTTGCTAGACCCTGCCACTAGAGGGCGACAGTGCTGTGGGGGGGGTGTTGTTATTTGTTCTTTACCCTGAGCCCAGGCCTTCCCTCCTTGGTGTAGGTGCAGGATTTGGATTTGGAGGCTCAGAGAAGTGAAGTCGTTTGCATAAAGTTGCTCAGCCAGTAAATGACACAGCTGGGATTTGACCTTGTGTCTGTCTGACTCCAGGGCTGGAGTTCTTCATTACCCAGGGCACTCTGTCCCCAGGGTCAAGGTCAGAGCAAAGATCTCTGGATCCCTGGTCTTTCTGCAGTGCAGTCTTTTACCATAATTTAATGCAACTCTGCATTTCGTCTCTCCTCTTGCCACCACCCTGATCCCAGAACCCAGCCTGGCAGCATCAGCAGGATCTGTAGGAAAACAAAAGTCAAAGCAAGTTGTGGAGAGCAAATGCAATTTCATTTTGTCTCCTTTTAGCAAAGCCGCCAGAACTCGGTGGACAGCACCGCTGTCCTGTGGGCAAGGGGTTCTCAGGCTGTGCTGAGGGCTGCTCAGGGTACAGCCCCTGTCCTCCTCTAGGAGCACCAAAGGGCCTCTTGTCAGTGGGGTTGAGATAAGAGAGGGCCACAATGTCCCCTTACGAAATAAGGAAATGATGTTGGGGTGGAGGGAATTATTTTTCAAGCTCCCTTCTTAGAATTCCTTGGTGGGTCCCCAATTTCTGTACAAAGCGGGCTCCTCCCTCCAGCTGAGGGGCCTGAGGACTGAAGTGGGCACAGAGGGACAGGAGGGATAGGCAGAGTTGGGGGAAGGCACCCTGTTCTGAGGGAGACCCATCCTGTACCTCTAGTTTGGCACAAAGACGCAGCTGGAAAAGGGCATGGATGCAAGGGAACGAGGAGGAGCCAGAAGGGAGGAAAGGTTCCATGTGGGGAGAGATGATAGCCACTCCTTAGGGGTGTGCCTTTTGGCTGGTGCTGTCCTGACCTCCCCCAAAACTTGGGATGGACTATCCCAATTTTACAGGTAAGAGGACTCAGACTCAGGAGGATGAGGCTCAGGAGGATGAGTCTCCAGGTCACACAGCTGGCAGATGACCAAGGTGGGGTTCACACGCAAGTCTGGATGAGACCCCCGTCGGTGCATGGTGCCCCAGCAGCCTCTGTCACCCCAGGGCTGCCCAGGATAGCCCTACTCCCACAGGCATCCCTCTCTCCCGGGTGCTGATGGCAGCCATGCTGGTGTCCTGGTTTTGTTGTCCGGTCGTGGCCTCTGGAATCAGCTCTTCATTTCTCTGACCAGCATGGCCCTCCCCAGAGAAATGGGAAGAACAATGCGTCTGCTCCAGGGGGCTGGGCTTGTAGAGATGAGATGGCCCGAGCAACAAGTGCCCCACATATGGGGACACTTGTCACACACACAGCCCTGGCCCTTCCCCTGGAGGTTCAGACTCAGTGACTCATCAGCTTGGGCGGGCCTGGGAACCAGAATTTCAGTATCCCTGGGCAGCTCTCTGGGATAGAAGGGGAAGTGTGGTGCAGGAAAGACTGGTCTGGTCCTCTGTCCTGGTCCCCTCTCATAGGAGGCCTCCTGCCATGGGCTGTTCTCCTCCCAGGCAGAGGAAGGGTACACCGGAAGCTGACCTCTCCCTCCCCCACCCCATCATCAGACCATCTGAACTGTCTCCTGCCAGGGTAGGAGCTGCAGGGCCGCCCAGCAACCCCTTTCTCCCCCACCCACTGGGCTCCAGTTAGTCCCTTCTGAGGCCGGGGCCATTGGGCAAAGGGCTTGAGCGAGAGCTCTCCACGGTGGTGAGGGGTTCAGTGAAGCTTGGCTATTAAGACCAGGGCTGAATTATGGCTTTCAGGAACCCTGGTCAATTTAAATTAAAAAAACTGGAGCACCTAGGTGGCTTAGTAGGTTAAGCATCTGATTCTTAATTTTAGCTTAGGTCATGATGTCAGGGTCATGATGTGAGCCCTGTGTCAGCTACACACTGGGTGTGGAGCCTGCTTGAGATTCTTTCTCTCCCTCTGGCCCTCTCCCCACTCACTCATGCTCTCTCCTCTCCCTCAGAAAGAAAGAAAGAAAGAACGAACAACCATTGCATTTCTTAAAATATAATTTTTTCATAATTTTCTCTTTTTTTAAAGAGTTTACTTATTTATTTGAGAGAAAGAGAGCACAAGCAAGAGGAGCAGCAGAAGGAGAGGGAGAAGCAGGCTTCCCGCTGAGCAGGGAGTCCAATATGGGGCTCAATCCCGGGTTCATGACCTGAGCTGAAGGCAGACATTTAACCAACTGAGCCACAAGGTTGGCATAAGGGCAATCATTGTATTATTATTATTTTTAAAGATTTTATTAATTTATTTGACAGAAAGAAGCAAGCACAAGTAAGGGGAGCAGCAGGCAGAAGGAGAGGGAGAAGCAGGCTCCTCATTGAGCAGGGAGCCCGACACGGGGCTTGATTCCAGGGCCCTGGGACCATGACTGGAGCCTGAGGCAGACACCTGACAACTAAGCCACCCAGGCACCCCCAACCACTGTATTTTAAGACTGCATTGGTATAAATGCAACTAGAACCCAAGCTGGATTCATTAGTATATATTCATTATTATTACATTTCCTCTGATTTAAAGTACATTAAACTTAAAACATTTTCAGGGGCGCCTAGAAGTGCCTAGGCCTCCACGCAGTGGAGATGTCAGCCATCTGGTACCGAACTGGCAACAGGCAGGGATGTGAGGCAGCCGGACAAGTCTGTGCTGGGGCCTTGGGCACCTGGCCAGGGCCAGAGCCCAGCTGTGTGGCAGGTACAGCCCAGGTGTGTTTCTTACCCTCTCTGGGCCTCTAACTTTGTGAAACAGGGTTCATTATGGCCACTAGATAGGTTAGGGTGGAGGGGACGGGAGGGGTTGAGTCACAGGTGGGCTCAGTGACCCCTAGAAGCCCTCCCGGCCCCCTGCCGAGGAAGAAAGTGAGCTGATGGCAACGTTCTTTCCCTGTAGGACCTGGCAAGCTTGGGTGAGTGAGGTGGCTCCGGACCGGGGGGGACAGGCACATACCAGACACCTGTCAGCTGTCCCCCCAGCCGGCAGCTGGCAGTGCTGTGCCTTCTACAGATGTGCGGCCAGCTGTTTGCCTCCTCCTCAGCGGCCCCCAGGGAGCTCCCTGGAGTCTGCTCAGCTCTCGTCCAGATTTCAGGCGTTTGTAGCTTCATCCATCCTGCCGCTCTGGGACACGGGCTCTCCGGGCTGCTCAGGCCAGAAGCCCCAGGTCAGGCTCAGACGGGAGAGAGGCTGAGACCCGCCCCAAGCGCTGCCTCCACAGGGACGGCGTTTGGTCCAAGCAGACGAGACTCAGGGATCCATTTACCCCGGGGTTCTTTATGCCCAGACCAGGGGAGTCGTCTTCCCCTCACCAGGAGCCTGGAGTCTGGGCGGCACCGCACTTACGGTCCCACTGAGAAGGCAGAAAGTGGGGAGAGAGTCCTGCCAAAAGCCGCACTGGAGTGAGGAGGAGGAGCAGCTGCGGAGCCACAGGGTCTGGTTGGGCGGGGCTCGGGCTCGGGCTGGGAGGGGCTAGGGCTGGGCGGGGCTAGGGCTGGGCGGGGCTCGGGCTCCGGCTGGGAGGGGCTCGGCGTCCGTAAATGTTCAGGGAGGGGCTCCGCAGGCCTGCGTGGAGGTGGTGTGTACGGTGGGTGAGGGAGGCTCACTGACGTTAGCCGACTTACGTGTGGGCAGAAGCTGAGGACGGAATAAACCAGCTGGTTAGAAAGTGAGGATCAAACAGAGGGCTCAGATAGCTAATAAACTGATAATAATAATAATAGTACTGTTTATGCATCACGTGCCACGTGCCAGGTATGTATCAAGCCCTTGGCACATTTTCTCTCCTTTGGTCCTGATAATAATTCAATGCGCAGGAGGCTCGTTAATTTGCCCAAGGCCAGACAACTTGCAAATGGCAGTCAGGATTCCAGCGAGGCAGCTGGCACGCCTGTCCCTAACCACTGCCCCCTATGGCCTCTGGATCTTCAGAGACAGAGGGAAAGGAAGCAAGGAGAGAGGAATGGGCCAGGAGAGCATGGAGACGGGACGGAAGAGGAAGAAAGGGAAGAACAAGAGAGAGAGTAGCAGTGGCTTCAGGGAAAGGAGGCGGCCCATCACCAAACGCTGTAATAGAACCCAGGGGGGACTGAGAGAATGAGCGGGTGTCTGTGACCCCAGGGATGACCATCTCAGTCATCCCTGATCAGCCTCCAGCTCAAGGCTGAAGAATCCCCGGGAAGCCGGAGGGCAATGCCCCCACCAAGGTCCTGCCCAGCTCCCAGGGGCGACAGCACAGAGGGAAGGAGGCAGACCAGACTTGGCTCTGGACTCTTGTGGCTGCCCTCCACCCCCTTCTCCATAGCCACCAATGTCAGCACCCTAGCCACAGGCAGGAGAATGAAGGTGGACTCATTTTGAACACCACATGCAAAAATTACCCCAAAACAGCTCAAAGACCTAAAACCAGAAAACTGTGAAGATAACGTCCGGCAAAAACTTCAGGACATTGCTCTTAGTGATGGCCTCTTGGAGATGACACCAAAAGCACAGCCTATACAACAACAACAACAACAACAACAAAATACATAAACTGGAATTCATGAGAAATTTAAAATTGTATGCATCAAAAGACGAGAGCAATAGAATGAACAGGAGACCCACAGAATGGGAGAAAATATTTGCAAGTCATGTTATCTAATAAGGGATTAATGTCCGGAGGATATAGAAAATTCCCGAACTCAGCAGCAACAGCAAATAATTTAAAATTGGGAAAAAGGCTTGAACAGACATTTCTCTAAAGAAGACCTAGGAGTGGCTAACAGGCCCATGGTGCTTAGGTGCTTAGCCTCACTCATCATCAGGGAAACGCAAATCCAAACCACCATGAGATAGCACCTCACACACTAGGATGGCTACCAGCAAAAAATTAAACAGAGAATCACAAGCATTGGTGAGAATGTGGGGAAAATGGATCTCCCGTGCACCGTCGGTGGGAATGCAAACTGGTGCAGCCACTGCGGAAAACAGTTTGGAGGGTCCTCATATAATTAAAAGTAGGACTACTGTAAGATCCAGCAGCCCCACTTCTGGTAGGTGCCCACCGGCATGGGAAGCAGGGTCTCCAAGAGACATTCACACCCCTGTGTTCACAGCAGCGTTATTCCCAGAGCCAGAAGTTGGAAGCAGCCCAAGTGTCCACCAACGGATGAATGGAGAAGCAAAACGTAGCGTAGGCACACAATGGCGTATTACTCATGCTTAAAAAAAGGAAAGAAATTCTGACACCTGACATGACATGGTTGAACCTTGAGGACATCATGCTACGTGAAATGAGTCAGTTGTCACAACAACGAAAATACTGGTGTGCTTGCACTTAGAGGAGTTACTTAGAGTGCTTGAAGTCACAGAGAAAGATGTAAAATGCTGGTTGCTGGGGACTGGGAGAGGAAGAATGGTGAGTTATTATGTAATGGGACAGAGTGTCAGTTTTACAAGATAAAAAGCTCTGGAGCTTGACGGTGAGGATGGGTACACATTGTTATAAATGTATTTAATGCCACTGAACTGTGTACTGAAGAATAGTTAGGATGGGGGGCGCCTGGGTGGCTCAGTGGGTTAAGCGTCTGCCTGCAGCTCGGGTCATGATCTCAGGATCCTGGGATTGAGTCCCACGTCAGGCTCTCTGCTCAGCGGGGAGCCTGCTTCCCCCTCACTCTCTGCCTGCCTCTCTGCCTACTTGTGATTTCTCTCTCTGTCAAATAAATAAATAAAATCTTTAAAAAAAGTTTTATTAGTATATCTCAGTAAATATATAATATATAATTATATGTCATATACTATATATATGTCCCATATAATACAAATTTTGTCCCAAGACACGTCCCGCTGAGTTTGCTGAACATGAAGAACTGACCCTAAATGTGTTCAGGCAGGGCGACCTGTCCCTGTCCCTTTAGACAGGGGCGGCGGAAAGGTGGAGGGCCGGGGAACACCAGGCTCACACCCCCCAGAGCAGTGTTCAGGGCCTGACATCCTGAAAGGTAAAACCTGACCAAGAACTTCACACTCAGACCAGCTGTGTTCCAGGTACAAAAGACCAGGGCAGGTATCTGCAGACATTCAAGAACTCAGAGAGTATGGCACAAGGGAAACCTCTTGTACGAGGAAAGCTACTTGATGGAGAGTTCTGCCGTCCAAGAGATGAGTCAAAATGAGTTCCAGAACAGAAAGGTTTTGGTAGACATCCTGTGGTACGTAGTAAATAATTGAACTTTGCCCTGAAGGAGGTGGTCAGTAAGCTGGAGTATCCCTCCTGATACAAGGGTCCTTGTCTACCCAGGAGTCTGCACAGTCTAACAGTGCACAGTCTAACACTGCACAGTCTAACAGTGTAACCTCCAGTGGAGAATGGCCACAGCTGATGGTCACAGGGAGGGGTCTGATCATGCCAGGAAGCCAGCAGTGTGATGGGGGGAAATGGCCTTTGGAGTACAGTGGCTGGACAGGACACTGACAGAGGTCACACAGGCGATCGGTCACTCTTACGTAATGGAGCTCCAGTAAAAACTGAACCTTGAGGCTGAGGAACTGTCCTGGTTGGCAGTAGTCCCGTGCATTGTCACATGTCGCTGCCAGAGAAGCAAGGCATCCTGACCCCACAGGGAGAGGACAGCAGAAGTCCCACCTATGGTGACTCCTGACTCTGCCTGAGGGTTTCCTTTCCTTGGCTGATGCTCAACTGTGCCCATGCATATGACACGAGCCTAACAGCTTTCCGTGAGTTCCGTGTCTTTCTGGCAAATTACCAAGACTGGGGATGGCTTGGGGGAACACCCCCGCCCAAGATTTGTCCCTGGTGTGGGAAGGGAGGCTCGTCCCCTGTGTAGACTGTGATCCCCCATCAACACAGTTTTTACGATTATGTAACTCTGAAAGTAGCCAACGTTTATCTGTTGCATTTGGGAACAAAATTCCAACGTACATATCTAAACATGATGACAGACATAAAAGAAATGGGATTTTAAGTGCCTACCAGAACGTGTGAGAAAGCCGGGGAACCCCAAGGACCCTAAGCACAGACGAGGTGGCTGAAAGCAGCAGGACCAGGGATTGCTGAAGCTGTGGGATGCGCTGGAGACACCTGGAAATTCCTGAAACCCAGAGTCACTGGTTCTCGCCACCATTCAGCAGAGAATGCCGGGCCGTGGGCCCCTGGGGACCAGATGCAGTGTCAGTGCGGAAACCTCTGGGAAAAGCTAGAATCCCTGAAAAGCTATGCCTTCAGTGAAAGGTGGGGTGGAAAAGAAAACAGTCTGTCCTGCTCCGCGCTTTGTTAAAGGGGACAGAAGTTGAGGGGAAGGCAGAGGAGAGGGACAAGGAGAGATTTCAGCTCTCCCCTCCCCCCTGAAAATTTAGACACAGAAGCCCGTCCTCATGTGGATTTTGCATCTGAGTTTACACTCCCCAAAGAATATCTAAGCTGAGAAATATCTTAGTGTGTTTCCAAGACTGCAGCCGTCCATCCAGAGAGGCTCCTGGTAGAAATGAGCACAAGCCTCTGCAGAGGAGTCACCCCCAACCCCAGCCTCTTGGGGTTCCCCAGACCAAGATCGGCCAAATAGGAACTCCCAATGAAAAGTGGCCAGATGGAAGAAATGATCAGTTGGGAGCAAGTGTCCGCAGAAACAGCACCTGATGGGATTTTACCCAATCAGGCACATCGCAACCTGGAATGAGCTGGAACAGCATAAAAAGCCACATGGTTGAAATGGTTACAGAAGCAAAAGGGGAACATCAAAAACACAATCAGGGAACACAAAATGATCAAAAGTGCCCCAATTTCGGAACCAACGACAACGTCTCAGAATGAAAATAGAATTACCAAATTTTTACAAGCCGGACATGGTTTAAACATCAGATGGGACACATCTGGAAAAGAATGAGTGAATTAGGGAAGTAAGGGTAGAAGGAATTACCCGTAATGCAGCTCAGAGAGCAAAAGAGATGGAAACTATGTCAGAATTTCTCCTGGGCCCCCACTGGGGAAAGAGTTGGGCCCTGTGGAAGAATAGTGTGGGCAGAGAAGTGAGGGAGTCAGGCAGTGCACCCTCTGGCCCAGTGAAGCCCTCTCCTTCCGTCTTTGAGAGGGAGGGGGAGATAATTGGGAAGAAAGGAGACTGATCTTTGTGATCTGAAGCTCATGCTTCCCCTTAAAATCCTCGGCATGTCTCTCATCCAGGAATTTCCCTAAACCTAAGCCTTTTTAGAAGAGTTTCTGTTTACAGTCACTTCCCCTTCTTGGATTTGTCAGCACAATAACCAGGTCTCTAAGGGCACTGCCAACTCCAATATTCTATTATTTTATGGCATTGTAAGATAATGGACCCCAGATGTGCTCTATGAGCTTGACCTCTGTACTCAGAGCAGGCCAGAGACCAAGAGATGCTTAGAAAGAGCTCTACTGACTTCTTTCTATTGAATATGCCACCACAGAGTCTGAAATTCCACCATTAGAGAATCATTTCTTTGGAGATAAACATTGCCATACTCAGATTCTAATAAAAAAAATTTGTTGTCCAATAGCCTAAGGAAGAGATAGATAATAATTAAAGCCAGAATCCATCATAACGTCTCAGTGTGTTATTTTAGCAGATTTTTTTTTCAACAAAACCATATCATCTGAGATGCATTTGATGGTGGGAGGAAAGAAGGAAATGGGTGGGTCAGCTACACTTGGGGAGGGATGGGGGGGAGGAGTTGGCAGGGGAGGATGAACAACTAGCCCACCCGTACCCAGAGGTGGGCCGGCACCACCTCTGGCTATGAACACCCAGCCTGACCAGCAGGTGGCAGTACAGGGCTGAAAATGAACATCCCGGCGGGCATTCCTAGGTCTGGGTTCAGCTGGCTTATTTTCAGGGTCAAGTCAGCATTCATTTTGGAGAGGGGGACCACAATCACTAGGATGCCAGATGTGGGCTATGCTGCATATGCCTTTATAACTGACCTCCAGCTCCTGGGAGGTGGACCCGGTAGAAGGCCAGGGTGCCAGAATGCGGTGTCCTGTTGTCTGCCCTGAGCTTATGTACCCAGTACACACTGTAAACAGAACAAGAGGCACAGAAAGGTACTCGGTACACAGTCAGTGCTCCATAAATGTTTGCTCCCTTCTGGTCAAGCAGAGAGCACATAGTCATCATCACTTCTCACAGCAGCTAGGAAATATGGGGTCGGTGTTCCTGCCAAGGCGTCCTGTCTCACCTGGCAGTGCCCCAATCATCCCTCCAAGGGGACACAGCCGGTGTCCTGCCTGACTTTGGGGAAGGTCACTTTGAGGATGAAAGGAGATCTTAGGAGCATACATGTTCTCTAGGCTTCTTGGAACTGCATCTGTTGAGGCAGGGGCTGGAGGGCGTTACAGGGGGAGGGACAGCTCCAGATGGCTTGGGGCACCGAGGCTGAGGTGAAAAGACGGGATGACAAGGCACCAAGGAGCACTGTCGGGCAGGTCTAGCCCCAGGATCTCAGCTTACCAGGCAGGAGGGTGCAGGAGGGACAGCTTGCGCTGGGGAAACAGCCTTGTTTCATAGCTCTAGCAAATGGTTGTGATCCCTCTCCTCGTCCTCTCTGGGTGGCATGAGAACGCCTCCGGCCACCTCTGCATCCCATACACCTGGCCCCGGAGCTATGCCCATGTCTCTCTCTGCCCCAGGTAACTTCCTTGATCAAGGGAGGAAAGCAAGGCACTCAGGCCAAGTGCATTTTTCTGAGGGCACCTTCCCTTCTTCCCCAGGAAGCCTGCAGAGGTGCAAGCCCGAGGCCAGCACCCAGGGCCAGCTGATTGGGGGGACTCCACCAAAGGGGGTAGCGGGCGCGCTTTCCCTTATGGCATTAGAAATCCCCTCCCCTTACCCCACCTTGAGAATTATGCCTGTGATCTCCCGCAGGGTCTTCCAAACAAAGCTCCTCCTGGGGATCTCTGGGCACTCATTAAACATGCATATTCTAGGACCCTTCCTGGACAGGCTGAGGGGCCCACTCTGGAGGAGGGGTGGGCTTTAGCGTGTCTAGCAGACCCCAGAGCCAGGAGATGAGACAGAGGTGGAGCCCGCAGCCTTCAGGGAGGCTTTCTATGCCCCATAATTCAACAGGAGGGAATCTAACAGGAAAAAGGAAGGTTGGTGTCAGCGAACAACTAACCAGACTCAGTCCTCTGTCTCTTGCACCTCTGGACATTCTCACTCTTCACCTTGGATGCCCTCCCTGTCTTTTCCCTTGGCCTGGGAGGAAAAGGAAGCTTGCCACGCTGTGGGATCACTGCTAACCCCCATGGTCAGGTTGCTTGCCCGGAGCCCTTTCTCTGACCCAAAGGGTGATTGTGGTAGGCAGAACGGCCCCCAAAGACATCCATGCCCTGTTTTCCAGAACCTGGAATATGTCACCTTCCATGGCCGTGGGGACTCTGCAGGTGGGATTGAACTGGGGGGTCTCAAGATAAAGGTGATCCTGGATTATCCTGGAGGCCCAATGTCACCACAAAGGCCCTGATGAATGGAGAGGCGAGGGTCAGAGTCAGAAAGAGGAGCAGGGGCAGAGACAGAGCGGAGTTATGCAGCAGCTGTCATGGTCAACTAACATCATGATCGAACAGGGAGTGGCTCTCAGCATGGCGTGTGCTCAGACTGAACTAAGAGCAGCAGCTGAGAAGATTGCCACACTGTAGAGTGTGTGGGGTTGTCTGCCCTGTCCCCTAGATCCTCGGGGCTCCAGGTTCACTCTGAAGGAAGTGTTAACCACAGTATCACGATGGTGGTTTCCCGTATTAGCTGCAATGGGCAAGTCCGTGGCAGGCAATGTTCTGTGACTCGTTTGAATTACTTCATGGTTCCAAGGTCAGTTTCACGTCCAAGAAGCCTCTGAATGGAGGGGAGGGTGAGTGTGTTCCAAGAGGCTTTCCTAGATTGGGAGGACACTGGGGTGGTCAGCAAGGCTTGGCCCTTCTGCTCCAGGACAGCCTCAGGAGGGAAGGGTGTTGGCAGAGGGGCCAGCTGGGAGAGGGGCCGGCAACTGGGACAGCCATGGGGGACCTGGGGGCCTGGTCCGGGGTGGGTGATGTCCCACAGACCCTCAGAAGGTCTGCCCCTTCCTCTGGTGTGCCTGTCCTGTCTAAGACACATCCTTTGTAATCTAATCGACAGAACAGAACTGCAGCCTTGATAAAAGCTCCTTTTTGAAATGAGGCTGGTCAGGTTCAAACCCAGACTGTCATTTACCAGTGAGATCGGGCAAGGGACTTAAACTCTCTGAGCCTGGGTCTTCCTTACAGCTTCTTGCAAACACGTGCAAATCCCTGTTTTCCTTCCCAAGAGGAACTGGAAATTTAGACCTGCCTTTTCTGAAAGGGCTTCTGATCTCAGAGGGAGGTAAGCACCCCATTCTTGGAGAGAACCCCATTCTCCCAGAGCACCCCAGCCAGGCAGTCTCTTGTTCTTTCTACAGAGTGTACTGAGGACGCAAGCTCAGGGCAGACAACGGAAGCTCTTTGGACTTCTGGGAACTTTCCACGTGGCTCCTGGCGCCCTCTGCTGGCTGTGTTAGGAAAGAGGCTGTTGCTTAGGGTTTCGGATCAAGGCTTGACTGGGGCATTGCCAAGCAGTCCTTACACTGGACAGAACCCTGAGGTGCCCCACACGGACAAGAAATAGGGGTCTACACTCTACTGGTACCTACCGTGTCCTGTCCCGCAGAGCCGTGGTCCTGGGCCCTAAGATTCCCCCGCCTTCTCTCCCCGTTACCTCCAGCAGCATCTTAACCAGGCTTCCAGAAGAGCACCCACTGGAAGGAGGATATTTGGCAGAGGGTGGGGGGCCTGCCCCTCTCCCGCTCCAATCTCAGTGTCCTGTAATCAGCCAGCTTGGCCTTTGGGGCCCAATGGAACCAGGGTGGCTCCTGCTCAGATGGAAGTGATTTGAAAACCAAATTGGTGAGGCCAGAACATTCCATTCCTGAGCCGAGTGGTTTCCAACCAGGGCATGCAAATGGGCTGTCTGCAGCATAATGGCCCTTGGAGGCATAATCCGGGGCACTGCCAGGTGAGACAGGACGGGCCTTGGCAGGAACACCAACCCCACATTTCCTAGCTGCTATGAGAAGTGGTGATGACTAGGCCCTTTCTGCTCGACCAGAAGGAAGCAAGCATTTATGGAGCGCTGACTGTGTACTGAGCACCTTTCTGTACTTTCTTACTCTTGCTGATCAGACTGTGACTATGGTATTTACATTCTCTTTTACAGAGAGTAAGTGAGGCTCAGAGAGGTTCAGGTCCAAGAGAGGTCCAAAGCTACCCCACCTGGTCAGAGCCCAGGATTCTGCTGCCCACAGTGCCCCTGTGTCCTGCCTGCTTCCACCTGTCCCAGCCCTCCTGCAACATCTCACTTCTAATCCTCCCAGATGTCCCTCTCTCTTCCTTGATCCTAATCTCACTGGTTCTCAAAGTCACCCTGAGTCCCCAGTTCCCACCCAGCAAACCTCTCTGATGGATGAGGCTGAGACCCCTTCTAGCTCTCTGTCTATGCAAATTCAGCTCGCTCTGTAGCCTCGCCCCTGCTGACTGCGTCCTCACTTCCCCTTGAGCCCCATGCGAGAGAGGCATCAATATACGGGGCTTGTGGGACGGTCTTCTGCCCCAGAGCACATATTGTAGGGGCTCAGCAAACACTGTCACTTTTTCCTGGGGAAGTGGAGGAGGAGGGCAGCCTGCTGTGATGAGAACCTCTTACTCCCATACCCAATCTTGAGCTAGCATGATTGTGTGGGCTCCTGAGCAACTGTGATGGGCCCTAAGTCCCAGGGTCAGGCAGTGCTAGGGATGCAAGGGTGATGCTTACCTTCAGGGGCTCACACAGAGCAGCCTGTTCTCACGGAGAGGGCCTGCAGACTCCAGGGACAGGCTCTATCAGCATTTCTCCGTCCCTAGCAGCCTGCGGTAGTTTGGGTCTGTGGCAAGTGAGGCCCTTTCAACTCTGTGCTTGGAGAGTCGAATGGTAAACCAGGGAGAAGCTCATTTTCCTAAAAATTTACATCATCGACGTTCTCCTTCTTTTGTGCCCACACCTCCTGGGGCACAGGCCTGTCCCCTTGGGAGTGTTCTCCCCCAGGCCTCAGCCAGCCCTCAGGCAATAATCAGGGATTATTATCTTGGAACAAAGCTGTTCAGCTCTGCTTTATTTGCCAATCCAAGAAAAGGGGGGGGGGGGGCGCCTGTCACGAGGAGGGAAGGGGAGCGCTAAAGCCAGCGATGTCACTGTGCATTTGGGAGCACGGCAGGCCAAAGGGTCCACGGGGTCAGCAGGTGCATGAGGTGGGTGTCCGGGGGTAAGGGTGTGTGGACTGGGGTGCAGCTGGACACAGTGTGGGGCTGCTGGCCACGACCAGCAGCCTGGGTTTTGTCAAAGCAGAATAGAAACAGCTCAAGGATGCACTAAGAACTAGAGTACCAGCAGTCTGCTTCCCCAGATTCTGGTTATCTAGGTTCTGCTGTGTTTGTTCTGTATCTTGGGCAATGCAGAGCATTGGGGTAGACGTCCTGCTGACCCTGAGCCTCTAGATGCAGAGGTGGACATGTCATGTGATGGAGAAGGAATCAGTCCCAGGAACCAGCAGAGAAAATCGGGATGAAGTCCAGGAGGCAGCCTTGGCCCTGCTGGTAGCTGTGGCTACCCATGGCCATGACCTTTGTTTTCTTTCTGCATCTCAGTTTCCCAGGCTGGCAAGTTTGACCTCATGATCTTTAAGGTTTATGCCAGCTATAAAGTTCGCTGATTTAAGGAACCACTGAGAAGCAGATAGAAGGTCATAAGATTTACCCATGGACATCAACTCATGTGATGGGGATTGAAAACGTAGTATCTTCCATGGAGACATCCTACATCCTGTGCTCTACAGAAAGCCAAACATTGATACCCTCTGGCCAGGAGTTTTTCCATATTTTATCGTGGAAGCTGGAGATAGACTCCATACCCAGAAGCGAGTGAACAGTTCGTGGGTGGACCAACCTTGTTGGGTCTCTGGAGGTGGTCAGAGCCTGAGCCTCCCGGCAATGTTGGTGGGTGAGAAGCAGGGCTGGGGTAGGAGGGCAAGCTCTTCAGGTTCAGGGAGGAGTTGCCCGGGGCTTAAAGACCAGGAATAACTACACTTCCAATCTTTCCAGGAAATTATAGCGTGATAGACTTTTGTATTTTCAGTGGAAAAAAAACAACAACAAAAAACAAAAATGTGTAATGTAGATAGCTTTAGCCACGGTACAATTGGAACAGCTGGGCCACCTTCAAAGCCCTTGATCTGTTGGAGGCTATTCTGCCATGTCAGGGATTAGCATGTTGTCTTGACAGTCTCTCTGTGACACCTTTTCCTACCAACTCTGTCCTCCAGGAGCCTGTCCGTGGCAAAATGCATACATGCAGGAAGCCCTGAGTTATTCCAGTGGAATGTTCTAAATCACTGTGATCTCCTTTTTACTTAAATTACCCAAATGATTAAATTAGCTATGGGACATTTATTAAGTCCTTGGCAAGTGGAAGACTCAGAAGATTATCCATGGGGACCAATAACATCTGCAAAAGGGAATCTTGAAACAAGGCTTTGTCAGTAATTAGGGATAAGCCGCAATGAGCCCATCGATCGAGATTTGGAATACGTTCTTTGCATTCTTTGGTGCAAGAAGGAGATGGCCTCTTTCCTCTTCCCTTTCGATCTTCTTTTTCCAAAAGTAATTGTAAGATAAAGTTACACCAGCAGCTTCGGGAGTGTCTTTATCATTCAGCGTGTCCACGTGTGTGTGCACGTGGCAACATGAGTGGATGTGTGCATGTGTTTAAACTCCATCCTGATTCTAAGTCATGGCCCATTAATAATGTCTGACTGCAAAACTAAGGAACCACTAAATATTATGCTATTTATAAGTAATCTGTTGCCCAAGGCATTGAGCTACTTAATGAAGCCTTGAATTAATGTGTAACTTAAGAAAGAGATCATTCTACAAATATAGGCTACCAGAGGCACAACTGAAGCAGTTCTATTTACTTCACTACTCAAATGCGTGCAAAAGAAAAGCGCATAAATAAAATGTATAGAGCCAGGCACTGTGCAAATGGCTTTGTGTGCACAGTCTCTTTGGGTTTAAAAGAGACACAACCATTATTCCCGTTTTGCAGATAAGGAAACTGAGGCTTCGAAAGGTTTATGTAACTAGTCCACAGTCATGCAGTGGGATTTAAATCTGAGTGCCTACAACTCTTAAAACAACTGGATAATGCATCCCTGGGGTGGTGAGGAGGCAAAGAGCTGGTGTGTATCCTAGGACAGCAGTGGACTTGCCTAAATGCAAGGATGGAATTTGTTTGCTTCAGGGGCTGATATCGACAGGTTGGAGAACGCAGTGATAAAGGTGGAACTGGGGAGAACCTTGCAGGTGGCAAAGGCCTTAGGAGATGGGGGGAGGCACCAAGTGCCCAGCAAGTTGCCACTGATGACTGAGATTTCTTTCTTTCTTTCTTTCTTTTTTTCAGATTTATTCATTTACTTATTTTGGAAAAAGAGAAAAAGAGAGATAGAGAGAGCTCAGGGAGGAGACGGAGAGGGAGAGAGAGTCTTAAGCAGACTCCACGTTCATGCGGGGCCTGACACGGGGCTCAATCTCACTACCTTGAGATCATAACCTGAGCCAAAACCAAGAGTCGAATGCTTAAATGGCTGTGCCACCCAGGCTCCCCTGATGACTGAGCTTTCAAAAACCTTGAGGCCTAGTACCTGGGGTGACCTACTTACTAACCAGCTGTCATGTGAGAAAAGCCCAGTTCAGGAAAATATTGGGGAATGTGTGTTTCTAGAGGATTTTCAAGCCAGACATGTAAAAATGTCTTCGATCTTGACTCAGGGAGATCCTTCCAGGTTCAGCAGACCTGAGATCAGGGTCCTATGATGAAGCTGACCACTGTGCTAACCTCCATGGTAATATTTTCTAATGTTTTAACAGAGCTGAGCCTCCCCCTGAAGTCCCTCCCATAGCCTGGATGGCACAGAGAAAAGCTCTGTTCTGTGAACCTCATTGGTTTCCTGGTCATATATGCAGCTCAAGATTGAGTTCTGCCCAAATGTTTCCCTTAAGTGCCCAGCTCAAGGTCTCAAAAGGGGACGTGTGCCCAGAGGATGTCTGAGAGGTCACACCAGGGGTTGCGGGTGAGTAATGGAGTGTCAGGGACAAGCTTGTGGGTGTGTGGGCGAGAGGCTGGTTTACCGTTCAGGATGTTCTGGTCTCTGTGCCTTATTTTTCTGCAGATCCTAGATTCATCCAGGAGAGCTGGCATGGAGCTTAGAGACATAAGCCTCCCCTAGGAGAGTGGGCCCAGGCCCACAGTTCTATCTATCCACTGGCTCATGCCCCTGGCGGGTGACAGAGCAGATTAAGGTTCAGCTCTCTGAATTCCTGGCGTGTGATCCTTCATCCCCCATTCAATGCATTTAGCAGAGCTCCTGCCTACGGCCAGCGCCATCCTTTTGTTTTGTGCAGCTGAAAGCTAAAATCAAGCGTCCCCCAAAACAGAGGAGTTCCATCAGCAGAGGGCTCAAAAAAGACCCTTGTTTACTTAGGACCAGGCTGCAGAGTGTCTTCTGGATTCTGGAGCACCTGGAGCCTCAAGTCTGGAGTTAGGGAGGACACTCCAGTGAAAGGGGGCTGGCTTTCTGGATGGGGGGTCCCACCCTGGGCTTCTCAGCCTCAGGCAGCTGTTCCTGGTCTGGCTAGGGCTCTGAGAACTGTCCAGCTAACAGTTTGCTGAACTCTGGAAGGAGCCGCCCTACCTCAGTGAGCTGGGCCAGAGGATGGCCTGCGGCTAGTGAGCCCGACCTGGGACAGGAAAGGGAGTGGGAGAAGGGGGGCACCCAGCTGGGGGCCTTGGAAAGGAGACACTGCCCATCGCTGCATCTGACCTGTAAGCATTTGCATTCCTGATGGCTGGTTAATTAAAAATAAGCCCAAGGGCCTAAAGAGGCCCATCATGGGCTGGGAACCTCTTGCAGACTCTGGGTTTCAGACTAAAGTAATGTAAAAGGGATCGACTGCTCAGGTACCTTCTCTTACAGCTGTGAAGTCGGAGGCTCTGAAAGGGACAGTGACAGACTCATGGCCACAAACTAGTTACAGGGGCCTGATCTTGTCCCTACCGTAACTCATTCTCTTCAGACAGTAGATAGTAAATATTTAGACCCAGATATTTTTACTACCAACTTCTAGGGGAGAGTCTTTCTGTATCACTATCTCATCTTCATAATGTCGTTATTTCATATGTACCAACACCTGTTTTAAGTGGTTCACATCTATTTTCTAATGTTTTTAATGCTTTCAAAAATCCTATGAGGCAGAAATGATCATCATCCCCATTCCCAGAGAACGAAACGGAGATGTCCCCACGTTGGCAGTGGGAGGTGGGACCCCGGCATAGACCGTCTGACTTGGGAGCCACCCTCAGCCACGACCCTGTGTGGCCTCTTTAAAACTCTCCTTAAAGGTCCATGGTATGTCCTTGTGTTTTATATTTGCAGAGAGTAAAAAGAATGAAGGAAGAATTTCGGGGAGGGATGTCGGTGGAAGGTCTCAAGTGTTGACCTGGAAAGTTTCTCTTTGGATCTTCTCAGTAAGAGAGCCATTGAAGGACAGATATTATCCATCATGCACAGAACAAGGAGCAGGGCTCAGTACACCTGAGACTTTGGGACCAGTCTCTCTTGGTTGCCAGGTCTCCTATCCCTAACCCCCACAACGAGGGATTGTCAAGTACGACTCCACTGGCTGCCCTCCCAAGATGATGCTTCCAAGTTAACAGAGGCTTTCAGGAAAGCAAAAGAAGTTCCTCTTTGTCTACAGATGAAAATTGGCCATGTATTAATAGTTGTCACGGAGTGGACCCCTGGGTGTCTCAGTCAGTGAACCGTCTGCCTTCAGTTCAGGTCATGATCCCAGGGTCCTGGGATCAAGCCACAGGTCTGGCTCCCTGCTCAGTGGGAAGCCTGCTTCTCCCTCTACCTCTGCTGCTTCCCCTGCTTGTGCACTCTCACTCTTTCTCTCTCTCTCTCTCTGACAAATAAATAAATAAAATCTTTTAAAAAATAAATTACTGTCACAGTGGAGTGATGGGTATACCAGGCTCACTACTATCCTGTCTATTTTTCTCTATATCTCAAATTCTCCATAATAAACACTTTTCTTAAAATATAATAAAACATGCCTTGTCCTCAGGAAAATGCCAAGGAGTCAGCTAGAGCTTGGGAATAGAAAGGTCTGCACAATGGGCAACTGGGGAATCTGAATCAGGTAGCGTCAGTTAGGACGCCTCCTGATGCAGGGTAACAAGAGTCCTCTTAACGTAGGTCCTCTCGAGTAACCACTGCACATCATTTCGCCCTGGCACACACTGCTGGATGCCCAGTGCATACAGACTGTAGGTTGCTAATTGCTACCCCCTCGGAGTCAGCAAACTATGGCCTGAAGACCAAATTTGGCCTGCCCCCTGTTTTTGTAAGCAACCCTTTCCTGAAACACAGCCATGCTCATTCACGTACATATTGTCTGCAGGTGTGCTGTCTCCAGAGTGGCAGAGTTAAGAAATTGGCATAGAGACCATGTTGCCCACAAAAGACAAAATATTTGCTTTGTGACCCTTATAGAAAATGTATCCTGGTCTATTCTAGAACAACACGTACTTCTGCCCTTATCAGCTGACTAGCTGACTTGTATGCTTGCCCGTCAGTTGTATCTGGCTCCAAATTTGTTTGTGTTAGTTATATTTATTATTGTAAGTATATGATTTAATGAAATAGTGTATAGATCAATGAGCTCAAATTGACTGAGCCAGCCAGAAGCCCCGAGATCAATGAAATGGGAGTGTGGAAAGAAAGTGTTATTACTACAAAAACTAGATGAAATGCCTTGGAAAGATACAATAAATGCAAGTCACTAAAAGCAGTAACATTGAATATGGGCAAGAGAATTTGTGCAAAACTGGGTTGGGGCATTTCACAAATCTAGAAAATTTCTACATTCAAAGAGCTTTGTAAACACCTTTAAAGATCATTCTAAGGATATTGGAATTGGAAATTGTAGGCAATATTCTATCCATCTGGTTTATGCATGAAAGAGGACCACAGTGAAGAAAAGCCTTAGCCCTACACCAAAATACTGGAAAATAAAGATATATCTGTGTTTTGAAAGTTAAATAAAAAGTTTACGGAATATACATGTGCATGTGGTTTTTGAAATATGTTTTATGGATCTCTACTTAAATCAGTGGTTTCAAAATGGCCCAATTACTATTCCAAATAGGATCAGATTCAACAGTTTATCCTATAACAGAAAACCCATCCTCAGATTGCTTTAAAATAAGAGGTGTTGCTTCATGGCATTCTGTCATTTCCACCTCCTGATTGTTTCCCCTTCCAGCCTGCCCCTGAGTTGTCTGCCCCTGAGGGAGCAGAGTGGTGAGGGAAAGTGTTCCCTGCAGAGGTGTGGGCACTGGTGCTCCCTGGGCTCCAAGGAACTAGGACAGAGGTGGCAGGTTGTGGAGGTGGCTGGAGTGGACAGAAGATTAGTTATACTGAGCAAATAGTTAATGGCTTGAGCAAATAAGTAAATATATCGAGGCTATGGGAGTAGGAGCCAGTTTCTCACTATCTGAGTTAGAATCAAGGATGAAAAGAACGCTGGGGGGTTGGAGTAGAGCTGGAAGTATCAGATGAACTCCCAGGCTTTTAAATACATTTACCAGGTAGATGTAGAAATAGTTACACATATGTGCACATGGGTCTATTGATATCTGCATATATTCAACAAGAGAACTGAGAACAGGGACACTCAGGTAGCAGTGAGCACACCCAGCATACAACCTTCAGAATACTACCTATAGACTCCAATAGGAGTTCTTGACACCATGTTGATAGACGTCAATAAATCCATACATGAATAACGTGGGGTGGGGAGTAGTCTTCCTTCGGAGAAAATGAAATTAACCGAAGTAGAAGTTCCGATAGAAATAACCACCACCTGGCAACCATCATGGGATGTGGAGCACCAGGAACTCTTCATTCATTGCTGGTGGGAAAACAGAATGGCGCAGCTACCTTGGAAGACAGTTTGGTGGTTTTTTTTTTTTTAAGTTTTTATTTATTTATTTGATAGAGAGAGACATAGCGAGAGAGGGAACACAAGCAGGGGGAGTAGGAGAAGGAGGCTTCTCGCTGAGCAGGGAGCCCAATGTGGGGTTTGATCCTAGGACCCTGGGATCATGACCTGAGCTGAAGGCAGACTCTTAAGGACTGAGCCACCCAGGCGCCCGAGTTTGGTGGTTTCTTAAAAAACTAAACATACTCTTGCCGTATGATCCAGTAATCATACTCTTTGGTTTTACTCAAGTGAGTTGAAAAGTTAAGTCCATACAAAAATCTGCACATGGATATTCACCACAGCTTTATCCATACTTACCAAAACTTGGAAGCAAGCAAGATGTCTTTCAGGATGTGACTGGATAAATAAACTGTGGTGCACCCAGACAATGGAATATTACGCAAAGCTAAAAAGAAACGAGCTATCAAAAAACATGGAGGGAACGTAAATGCATATTTCTAAGTGAAAGAAGCCAAACTGAAAAGGCTACCTAGAATATGATTTCAAGGGAGGATATACCACTCTGGAAAGGCAAAACAATAGGGACAGTAAAAAGATCGGTGGTTAATGGGAGTTAGAGGGAGGGGGGATGAATGGGGAGGGATGACTAGGTAGAGCACAGAGGACTCTGAGGGCAGTGAAAATACTCTGTGTGATAATATTCATGGTGGAGACGTGTCCTAATGTGTAAACATTTAACCAAACCCAAAGAATGTGCAACACCAGGAGTGTTGGAGAGTAGTAGAAGTAGTAGGAGAACCTAATGTAAACTGTGGACTTTGGGTGGTAATGAAGCATCAGTGTCGGATAACTGATTGTAACAAATGTACCATGTACCATGCTAGTGCCCAGAGGTCCATACTAGGGGATGCTGTGCTTTGGGGTCTAAGTATATACAGACTGCCTATACTTTCCACTCAATTTTGCTGTGAACCATAACTCTTCTAAAAGACAAAATCTAATATCTGTATGTATATATTAATATAAAACACCAAAAAACAATTGAGAAAATAGTCAAAGACCTTTCAAATAGTCAAATGATCTCATAAGACAGCAGAACCAGGCAGCTATAGTCAACTTCTACCAAACTTCTAAGGAATATATATAATCTCTGTGTCATATAAATGGTTCCACAACTTAACAAGGATCCAGATCTTTCTGCCTCTTTTGTGATCCTGACAAGCATGCATCTGAAATTAAATATTATCATAGCAAATTCTCTACTGAATTAAAAGGGGAAAAATGCATCACAACCAATAGAGTTTTTCCCAGAAATGCAAGGAATGGGCAAGGTTGATATAAATGAAATCCTAAAACCAGATTGAAGAACCCAAAGACCTGAAAAAATGGAGAGACTTCAATGTTGTAGGATCAGAAGACTCAATTGGGTAAAAATACTGTTTCTTCCCAAACCAATCTATACATTTATAATGATAATTCCAGTCAAAACACCAGCAGGATTTTTAGTGAGGTTTGACAGTTCATCTGAATTCAGTTCATCTGAATTAGAAATGCATGAGGATGGGGCACTTGGAGGAGCACATGACTTTTGATCTCAGAGTCATGAGTTCGAGCCCCGCATTGGGTATAGAGATTACCTAAATAAATAAAATTTAAAGCAAAGTCAATTTGGAAAAAGAATAATAATCAGGAGGTATGTGAACCACCATTTATCAAAACATATTAAAGGTAAGTAACTAAAATACTGGGGTGTTGGTGTAGGAACAGTCAAGTCATTCAATAAAACAGTGGCGCACAGAAATAATTGTGATTATTAAAATGATATTTTAAATGAATGATTATTGAAATATCCATTTATCCAACAATGTTTATTGAATGCTTATTATAGGTCAGCACTGCTCTTGAGGCAGGTGGTGCAAGAATCAACAAAGCAGATAATATCTTTGCCTTCTGGTTGGGAGACACAAACAATGAATTAATGGCAGATGGAGATGGGTGCAGCTGCAACCAGGCTGGCAGCAATGGAGCTGACCGGAAGTGGTCCAATTCCGGTTGTATTTTGAAGGTAGAGCCAGCAGGATTTGGTCATTGGTGTTGATGTACAGTCTATGAGGGAGGGTAATCAAGAATGAGACCAAAGTTTGTGGATCAGACACTAGAAGAGCAGAGTGCCCATCCACTGAGATGGGGGATATTTGGGAGGAATGGAAGGAAGCTCATGAGTTTTCTTCTGGTCCCTTAATGGAGATGCTCAATGATCATCCAGAGAGCATGTCCAATAGGTAGTTGGGTAGATGGATGTAGAACTAGGTGAAAGTCTAGGGCTATAACTATTAATGTGGGGGTCAGTCAGCATATAAATAGTGTTGAAGCCCAGAAGATCCTGGGCTTCATATTCTGTCCTTCATATTGAAGGATAGAAGATCATGGAGACGGTGTAGACAGACGTGATAAGGACAGAGCCTTGAGTTGTCCCATCATGAGCAGATGGGATGATGAGGAATAATGAGTGAAGGACACTGGGAAGGAGCAGCCAGTGCAGCGGGAGGAAAACCAGGGGGGTGAGGTCTCCTGAGAGCAAGGGAAGCGTCTCAAGAAGGAGGGTTGAAGTCCATGACCATGGGATTCAGCCTAGTGTTTGTGGTGTCTACACAAACATGCTTGGGAGTGGCCCACAGCACTGCCAGAGAGTGGGAGAGAGAGGAAACTGGGGGTGAGGGATTAGCTTTATACATCACATCCTATTTCTTTTACTGAACAACAAAAAAAAGAGCTCTGGAACAAATATGGTTAAAATTGTATTTACTGGGACGCCTGGGTGGCTCCGTTGGTTAAGAATCTGCCTTTAGCTCAGGTCATGAACCCAGGGTTTTAGGATGGAGTCCCCACATTGGGGTCCTCTCAGCAGGGAGCCTGCTTCTCACTCTGCCTCTCTCTCTCTCTCTCAAATAAATAAATAAAATCTTTAAAAATAAAATAAGATTATATTTACTTCCTACAGATCATGGTATTGGATTCATGAGTGTCTGTTACAGTTTTTCCTTTAAAAAAAAATCTTTAAATGTTGCATAATAAAAAAGAAGAAAAGCCACTTATAAGTATATATGTAAAATATATATACATAAATTTTTTTTACATAAAATATTTTTAGAATGATGTCCAAGACCCTAGTTAATGGTTGTCACTGGTAGGCCAGCATGCATTATTATGACTTTCATGGGCCCTAGGAAAAATAATAAAAAATATGTTTTATAATTGTCTTAGTGTAAAGATAACTGTGATCCAGGCTGGACTCATTATTATATGTTCGTTGTTGTTATTATGTTTTCTTCTGATGGTAAAAGAAATCACAATTACAATATTCCCAGGGGCACCTGGGTAAGCATCTGCCATTGGCTCAGGTGATGATCCCAGGGTCTTGGAATTGAGCCTGGCATCAGGCTCATTGCTCAGCAGGGAGTCTGCTTCTCCCTCTCCCTCTGCTGCTACCCCTGTTTGTGCTCTCTCTCTCTCAAATAAATAAATAATCTTGAAAAAATAAAATCAGGCAGGCAAAGCCTACACATAAATCGGCAAAGAATAGAAGTTCAGGCAAGGGTAGTAGGAGACAATTCACAGCTGACTCTGTATACGTGGCTCAGAGCCATGAAAAGACGCTCAACTGTGTCATCATCAGGGAAAGGCAAACTATACCCAAAACAGTTTTTCAGTGGCGAAAAGGAAAAATACTGATGCTCTCCAGTGCTGACATGAGCACGGGGACAAGAGACCTTCTCACAAGGTGATGGGAGTGGTCACTGGTCTTCCAGGAGAGCAATTTATCAGTGTTCATCCATATGTGCGACGCAAAGACTCTAAGCATGTTGATTCCAAGATATGTAACATACAGAAAAACTGTCATGTATGACAAAAGAAGCATGCACAAGCAGGTGCTGTGCAGCATTGTTTAACTGAAAAATTAGAAACCACCTAAATGCCCCTAAACAAGGACTTGATAAATTACATATACATCCTGCAAAAAATGTTAGTCAATAAAATAATAAGTTCAAAGCACAGCAGACAGAAAGTCTACTATATTCCGTAAGAGCCAGTTGCAGAGCAGTGAGTATGAGCCCAGTAGATGTGTGTGTGTGGTGGGGGAAGGGTTTTGGATAGAAGCCAATGGAAGGATCCACACTTAACTCAGGACAGTGCTTATCTCTGAAAGGGGGATTGATGGGAAAGGATTTCCGAATCACGTCTGTCCTCAAGGCCTAATGATGATTTGAGTCATGTCAGTGTCGGGATGCATGTGTAGGGTGAGTTGGTGAGGGTAGGGGACCCTGTAATGCAAACCTTAACGTCCAGACGACAAAAGGGGGAAAAGTTAAAGACAGCCCCAGGCTAAGCTGTTCCTGGGAGTCTCACCACCCAGGGTCCGGGGAAAGCAGCCAATGTCCCTGCCAGATCCCTCCCCCACAAGGGCATGCCCTCCATCTAGGACCCCTCCCTCCCGGAATTCTGTCCCAACGAGGCAGCTGAGACATTCCTGAACATCAGCAACTCCAGGGAGCCCTCAGCCAAGCCAGCACCCGATCTGCGGCTCCTCTTCCATTGTGGTTCGCACATTCCCATCCGCCAGCCCTGCATGGGCCCCTGCATGAGCTGGCGTCCTCGCTGGGCTGCTGGTCAGGAGTGGAGACCCGAGTCCACTTCACTTACCAGTGGGACCTCAGTATCCTCACCTGTGACACGGAGTTAATAGTAGCTGCCAGGTGGGCTGGAGTGGGGTGAGGAGGTTATGGTGACAGACTTTAGCACCTTGGTGCTTAATAAATGTGTGCCCTGATTATCCCTCCAGGGAGGGACGGACTGGGTAGGACCATCACAGCGTGTGGCCTGAAGGTCCAAGCTCTCCTAGTCATCTGCAGAATGAGACCCCTGCCTCTCCAGGTGTTGGGGTGGGGAGCCAGGATAGTGGTCCTCCAACAGCCTGCATGCTGGGGGGTCGAGAATGGACCCAGCCCCAGTGCAGCCTTGGCCTGGCAAGCAAAGACCACAGGACCACTCCTCAGAGACTTCTAGTCTTGCCTGGTGGACATAAGGCAAGATCAACCGGTGCTGGGGGTTTCTGAGCCTCACGGTCCGGGCACCAGGAAGGTGAGATCATGCATCTTTCCCCTCATGACTGCAGCCTTTGGTGAGCTCAGCCCTTGGTTTCCTGGCCTCTGTTCAACTCTGACCTTGAGCTGCTGTGATGGTCAAGTCAAGGCCCAGAGGCCGGGTGGGAGAGTTTAAGATCTCTCTCTCTCCCCCTCTGTGTCTGTGTGTGTGTGTGTGTCTCTCTCACAGAGAAATTGGGGGGGAAATGAATGTAGGTCTTAACACAAAGTGACAAGGACGAATTCTTTTAACAAACTGGAAAGAGAAGATCCTCCCCAGGTTGCATGGGGTGATCAAGGTCAGGGGCTGGAGGCCAGGTCAGCCTCCCAAATCATCTTCCTCTCCGTGGCCTGACCCAGAGGTGGACAGGCTACAGGTTCTTTCAAGCTTCTGAGGAAACGCTTCCTCCCTCCCTCTCCTTGTGACCACTCCCCCACCTGAACATCTCTGAGCTTTCAGAAGGCAGAACCAGGGACAGCCTTCTCAATCTTGCATCGCTGGTACCTAGCACAGAGTTGCTCCGTGTAAAGATGAGAACCAGGAAACAGGCCACAACCCAGGGTACAATGGAACCCCCTAACGTGGTTCCTGGTCTGAACGCCTAGATGGTGGGGTTGGGCGGGCCTCAGCCTCAGTCTCACATCCTGTGACATGAAACAGTAATTTCTTGAGTCTCTGCCCTGTTGGAGGCCATGCGGGCATACGCAATCAGAGTCATCTTTAGATTGACCTCCCAATGCGTGGGCAATGAGTTTATGGCAATAAGTTTGTCTTCATCATCATGCTGATAATGACCATGAGTTACAATTGCAGGCTAGAGGAGACTAGATCCAGAATAGACATAGCTAGCTAAGGAAGAAAGATCTTCAGGGGGGACATCTTTATAGAAGAAATTCCACATGCATTTAAGAAGGGATTGAACATGAAGACAAATATTATTTTAAAGATTTTATTGATTTATTTGAGAGAGAGAAAGAGAGAGATCAAGCACAAGGGGGATGGCGGGGAAAGGCAGAGGGAAAGGGAGAAACAGGCTCCCCACTGAGCAGGGAGCCTGATTCGGGGCTCGAACCCAGGACCCTGGGATCATGACCGGAACCGAAGGCAGATGCTTAACTGAATGAGCCACACAGGGACCCCCAAAGGCAAATTTTGATTGCCCCAACAGGGATAGAAGTTTCGTTTAGAAGGGTCAAAGCTCATTTGGGGTGCCACAAGTGAACTCAATTTGAATCTAATCAGTGACCTTTTGTTGAACTGCTGCAAGGTGCTCGGAACCCTCAGGATGACCAGAGGGAGCCTCCCCAAACCAACCTGAGCAAGAATGACTGAGAATGTGAGATTTCCCCTTGCCCAGATCCTGTAAGTTGTAACATTACCTGAATGGGGCCAGCATCTAGATTAAAGGGAAGTGGGTAATGGGACCATCTCGTTTCATTGTTATTAAATTGTTCATTATAGTCACACTTGTAAGTCCCTAAGAAGGCATAGTCTCAGCCCCCCATCTCTCTGCCAGTTCTCCCCAGGAAGGCCTGTTTCCAGCTTTGCTTCTTTGAGTGGGTCCCTCCTCTGTGGGGTTCCCTCCATTTGGCCCCCACCTCCCCAGGCCCAATCTCCACCTTTTCCCCTGCTCTTTGCTCCAGGACCTTAACCAGGCTGACCTTGGGGGTCTGTAGCCACAGTCCCCAAGCCCTCTGGCTTCGGGGGAGCCTGGCCAACTGGGGACCCCATAGGACTATGGAGGGGGAGAACAGAGAGGTGGGTGATTACTAACTTGGCTCCTCCCTGCCAGGCCTGGGCCAAGATGGAGGCTGCCTTACCGTATGGCCCCAGGTCCTAGTGGTCCTGGCATCTGCTGCTTTCATTGTCCCCTTAGCCCTGCTTGCACCTCTGCCCACAGCTAACCCTTGGAAGGGCTCCTGGGTTTTGGCCAGCCCCTGGCCAACCCACCTCCACACCTCTGCACAACCTCTGGCTAGACTTAATATGACTTGACACTCCTCCTTGTTCCTAACCTGGCCCCACTGTCCACCCCCTTGGGGCCTAATGTGATGCTTCAAACTCCCACTTCTGCTGGAGACCTCGAAAGGCAGCCACTTAGGAGGCAAATATTACCTGGACCTTTTACCAATCAGTGCTGCGGAAAAAGTCAGACAGAAGGGAATTTGAATCCTGTGTGACTTTGGGCAAGTCCCTTAACCTCCATGAGTCCTGGTTTTCTCCTTTGTAAAATGCAAATACTAACATTGCCTTCTTGGATTGTCCTGAAGATTAAATGGATTGGTGGCCAGCCTGACAACGACAGATGACAGAAGTGGAACTCTGAGGAGTCTGGCATCTCAGTGACCCCTCCTGATCGCCCCCAGGGGAGAGAAGCTGCTATCCTCCTCATTTTACAAAGAAAACGTGTCCAGAGCACAAGCACACAGCAGAGAGGGCCCCTGCTGGACTAGAAGTCAGGTCTCTCAACACCCGGGCCAGGGACCTTTCAGACTTCTTCCAGCGCCTTTTATAATGCTTTTGGCATTGGCAGGTGAAATGACAGGGTGTCTGGGGTTGGCTTTAAAATACTCCAAACAACACAGTTGGTGTGAAGAGGAGGGGATGAAACAAGCATCTGTTGGTAAATCTTGAAGCTGGTGTCAGGCACGTGGGTGTCTTCTGTGATTCTTTCTACCTGCGGATGCACTTGAACCTGTCCATAATGAAACATGGACATGCTTTCCAATCATCGTTAATGACTGATGAAAACATTCATGATAAAAAAAATCCATGAGAAAAGCAAAATGCAGAATTGCATGTGTGTGTGTGTGTGCGTGCACATGCATGTACGTGTCTACCCACACAGGTGTGGAAAGATCTGGAATGAATGACAATGTTAATTCAACAAAGCTTGTCCTTGGGTGATAGACTGATCATTTTTGTTTCCTTCTCTTACTTCTCTGTATATTCTGAGGTTTCTAAAGTGAGCATGTATTACTTGTACAATCAGGAAAGGGGTCGATAATAAAAGGTTTCAAGTGTAATTTTGTGGAACCAAGCAGCTGGGGCAGGAGATGCTGAGAGCGTGGAGCCAGGAGGGGACAGGGAAGCTGGGGTTCCTGGCAGCTGCTTGGCGGAGCCCGGGCCAGGTGGTGGGGATGGGGAGAAGGACGGGTGTGTCTCTTCCCACGGAGTAGAGAAGCAGCCTGACAGGTACCCAGAGCATTTAGGTCTCTCCGGTTCCTCTCCCGTTGTTGGGTGCCAGTCCCAGGAAGCCCAGCCCATGTGAGCCCAGCCACCCCGCATGACCTTGGCCTGGCCCTGCCCGGCTACCTTGGCCCTGTCTCAAAGGCTAGGTGCCAGAGGAGGTGAGCCAGGTGTCAGAGGCGCAGCCTGTGTCTGGGGGAGGGTGGAGAGAGGCACGTCGTCCAGCTTCTCTGGGCTGGGATCTGATTTCACCACCTGACCCCACCACAGCAGGCTCCGGGGCAGGAGAGTGGGGCCTGGCCGGCACAGCACCACGCCCTTGCCCAGGCTGGATGGGCAGACACAGCTACTGCCTCGTTGCAAAGACCCACCATGGGCAAGCTAGATCCTGCTGAAGGAGTGGGGATTTCCATGCCCAATTTATAGACAAGGCAGTAGAAGCTATGAGCACCAGCTCCTTGGTAATAATCCTGCAATACTTCCTCATTGTCCTCAGGCTGGGTCCAAGCCCCTTCCCTCGGGTCCTGACACTACCTACATCCTGTGTTCCTGCCACACTGAAGTATTCACAGCTTCTCCACTCACTGTGCACACTCTTATTTCTTGCTCTGTGCATGCCTCCTGGTCTGGGCTGTTAGGGTCCCACCCACCCTTCCATGTGCTGCCCCTCCTCACAACTTGTACAAGGCCTGCCCTAGAGAAGATGCTCATCAAAGCGTTGTTGGTGAATTAGTAACAAATTCCTAGAATGCATTAGTCTGAGTCCTCTCCAAATCCCTGTACCTTGATAGATGTCTTCTCAACCTTCAGCCCCTGGTGATCTTGCCTTCTTCTGAACTTTTATAGAAACTACTGAAAAATTGCTTATTTGACTCTTGTCCTATACTACCTGACATTTTTTATTCCTTTGTTTATTCTTTTATATTTGCTTTTATCCTCCTATATCCCTTAAGGGTTGGGTATCACCTATAGTGATTTTTGAAAATAAATCTTAAAACTTTGGCACATCAAAGGATACTAATCAAGAAAGCAAAAGGACAACCCAAAGAATAGGAAGAGATATTTACCAGTCATATTTCTGATACGTTCTACTATCTGGCATACATAAAGAACTCTTAAAATTCAATAGTAAAAAGACAACACAAATAAAAATGGGCAAAAAGTTTGAATGGACATTCCTCCAAAGAGGATATACAAATGGCCAACAAGTACTTAAAAACATGTTCAACATCGTTAGTTATTAGGAAATGCAATTTGGACACCTGGGTGGCTCGTCAGTTAAGCAACTGCCTTTAGCTCAAGTCATGATTCCAGGGTCCTGGGATCAAGTCCCACATTGAGCTACTTGTTCAGCATGGAGACTGCTTTTCCCTCTGCCTGCCATGCCCTCTGCTTGTGTTCTCTCCCTCTCTCTCAAATAAATAAAATCTTAAAAAAAAATGCAATTCAAAATGATGAGATACCACTTCACATCCACTAGGATGACTTTAATCAAAAAGGTGGACAATAACAAGTGTCGTCAAGGATGTGGAGAAATTGGAGTGTGGCTCACTGGGTGGTTTAGTTAGTTAAGCATCTGACTCTTGATTTCAGCTCAGGTCTTGAGTGCATGGGCTGTGGGATCAAGCCCCTCCTTGGGCTGGAAAATGGTCAGCTTCAAGGTGCTCCAATTCCACAAGATATAAACAAGTTGGTTGTCCAGAAGCACAGGCTTCCCTTGAGATCTGAAGGCAATTTCTCTTACGGTTGCAAATACAGTGGGTCCCAGGGGCTGAGAGGTCACTGTCCTGACAACACCCCTACAATAGTGGGGTTTCTGAGGCTCCTTTCGAAACAGCATCCTCAAAGCACTCCATTGGCATCACTCCAAAATGTAATTCAGTCAACTCACCACCAAGGGTGGGGGTCAGTTCTGGGCAAAGTCCAAACTGTCATGAGCAGGTGTGATGCTAAAGAAATTCGCTCATGGGGGTGCCTGGGTGGCTCAGTGGGTTAAAGCCTCTGACTTTGGCTTAGGTCATGATCCCAGGGTCTTGGGATTGAGCCCCGCATCGGGCTCTCTGCTCAGCAGGGAGCCTGCTTCCTCCTCCCCCCCCCTCTCTGCCTCATTCTCTGCCTACTTGTGATCTCTGTCTTAAAAAAAAAAAAAAAAAAAGGAAAGAAAGAAAGAAACTAGCTCACGTACAGATGCAGACACAGACATTCCTTCTCAAAGTCCATCATGGCACATAGCTGACGGTGCGTGTGACAGTCACCGCTGGAGGCAGTATTGTCTTACTCATGGAGGAGGGGCGGTGTTTGCTTGGAGGAGACGTTTCTATTGTGTTTCTTTTTCTTCTTTTTTTAAAGATTTATTTATTTATTTGACAGACAGAGATATCACAAGTAGGCAGAGAGGCAGGCAGAGAAAGGGGGGAAGCAGGCTCCCCGCTGAGCAGAGAACCCGATGCGGGGCTCAATCCCAGGACCCTGAGACCATGACCTGAGCTGAAGGCAGAGGCTTAACCCCCTGAGCCACCCAGGCGCCCTTCTATTGTGTTTCTTAGGAAGGAAGAGTTCATAGTTTATGACGTTGTGTCTTGTATCTGAAGGAATGCCTCTCACTGTTGTCCCCTGAAGAACTGTAGGCTGTGTTCAGCACACAGTCTGAAGCCATGAAAACCCTGGGTCCACAAGACCAGCAGACCCCAGCATGAACCTTCGCCCCACAACTTTGAAGCTTGGCAAAGTGACATCGCCACTTTGAACCCCAGTCTCCTCCCCTGTAGAATGTGGCCTGGGAGCAAAAATTCTTGCTCTGCAGGTGGACTGGAAAGCCTAGAGATAGAGCTGTGGCATGTTGGTTCATCATGGGCCCAAGTGATGTTACATCTTTCTGTCCCGGAACAAGGGGAGATGGCCATGTGGGTCTGAAGGGACCCTGGGCCATGTCCCTGGCCTGGGTCCAGGACACTCTCCCTGAACCACATCCGAAACTTAGTCCCCAGCATTCTCCAGGTCCTCCCAGGCCCCCCACCAGGAACCAGCTCCTTCAGACCTGCAGGTTTCTGAGCGGCTAGGGGCTTGCCTGCCCAGACCGACAGGCCTGGGAAGGAATTTTAATTAAAGAGCATTAACATTTTTCTCCCACTTCTCTAGGATTGGCTTTGAGAGTTGGGAGGAATGTTATCTCTAATAAGAAAGTAGGGCTCCCAAATGGACAGGGCTCCCTTGCTTGGAGGGCTCCCTGTTCAATGCCAAGCTTGTACACGCATACCCAGACAGCCCCTATAGCACACTTCCAAACAGAAGACATTAGAGCCGTTGGCTCAGGTTCCCCAAGATTTGTCTGTCCCCTTGATGTTTCCAGGAGCTAGAGCTGGAAAATCCCGGTGCCTAGGTCTGTCTGTAGGGCTGTGGCTGTGTAGCCACACACTCGTTTGACTTTTTATATTCCTGTTTATAGGTGACATGCTGGCTAATACTCACGGTCCTTCCTAGAGGTCTGCACTACCCTTGCCACCCTCTTACAGATGAGGAACATGAGGCTTGCCTGCAGTCCAGGGCTCAAGCCCAGGCAGGGGGCTGGAGGTCCCTGGGCTGCCCTGGGCTCTCACACTGGTGTCAGGTCCTGGGGAGGGGGTGTGGGTGGCGCACTTAACATGGACACGAGTGAGTCACAGCCTTCGAGCAGAGGAACTGGACTCAAGACCCATTTTGTCCCATCCCAGAACACAGCCCTCCGTCCCTCTCGCCTACTGGGATGGAGAGCTGCACCTCCCAGTGTGAGAGACACTATCTTATGTGACTCTTTACATTGAAGTTAAATCAATTCTAATTACTTAATTATGTTATATAGAATTAAAATTTCAGTGCTTCAGCTGTACCAGCTACATTGCCAGAGCTCTGTAGCTATATCTGCCTGCCCCATTGGATAGTGGAGATGCAAAACTTTGCCATCCTTGTAGAAAGTTCTGTTGGGTAGCGCTGGCTAGAGTATTAGGTCTTTCCACTTGCCGGAGAAGGTCAGCGGGCCCAGTGACCAAGCTACTGGGGATCAGGGGAAGGGAACACCCCTCCAGATGCCTCCATGGGTCGGACTGTTGATCCCTAGGCACATCTGGGCCTCCCCAGGTGACTACCTTCCTGCCCTGAGTCAGGCTTACCCCCCAAGCCTATGCTTGCCCTCCTGCCCCCAGAAAGGTCAGAGGTGAGCAATTAGTTCCAGCCCTCCAAGGTCAGCCGTTGCCAGTCAAACAGGTCTGGGCTGGGCCTCCTGTTTACAGAGCTCAGCGGCCTCTGTGGCCCCACGGTCAGCCGGGCCTCCACCCTACAGAGGCAGCCAGCCCCCCCCCCCCCATCCCATTGCCCAACTCCACCTGCCATCCGGGGTCCTCCTCCCTCTTCCTGGCCAGAGATGGGCAGCAGGTAACAAGGACAGCAGCCCTCCCCGCCCCACCCAGATAGCATCCGCATTCTCCTGTGTGATGGCCGGGCAGAGCCTCTGCTCCTGTAAAGGCCTCCACCTCCCGTGTGCATGCGTGTGCACACGTGTGTGTATGTGTGTGCTTGCATGTGCACCTGTGTCGGTCTCTGCTTGTGTGTATGCCTCTGTGCCTATGGACATGTGCATTCATGCATGTGCGTAGATGTGAGCAGGTGCGCCTTCCCATGTGTGTATACGTGTTTGTCTGTGCCTGTACTGTCCTGGGCTGAGGGAGTGGGGGCTGAGGACCCTCCCAGTCCACTGATGGCAGGGTGAGCGTTTGCATTCCCAGTCCAGCCCAGCCAGCAAGGGCTGCTTCTGGGTCTTTAAAGTCTTCCTGGAAGAACCCCCAGCAAGTGCAAGAGAATAATCCTGAACTCAGGTCCCACTTGGCCACTTATGAAAGCTTGGTTTTCTGTCCTATAGAATGAGGACAGTCAAGGTGCCTACCGCCCAGCACTACGACTCCATATAAAGCGCTCAGCGTGGTGCCCCGCATGCGGCACGTGCTCAGTAACTCTTAGCCTTCTAAGATAATAACCACAGCAGAAGACTTGCATCGTTAAACTCCTACCATGAACCGGAGCTCTGCTGAGCACGGTATGCACCTTACCTCCTCGGATGAGCCTGGCTCTGTGAGAGGCGACACAGCATTACTCCCATCACGGCCAACAAGGAGTGGGTATCCAAGGAATTTGGAGAGGTGCCCCCCACTCGGCACCCACTTCCCTGGAAGCATAGGAGGCCAAGTGGGAAGAAAGAGCCCTGAGAGAGAAGAAAATGACAGGTGACCGCCAGGGACACAGATCGGAGGACAGGGCACTCAAATGGGAGAACCGTGGAGCTCCTACTCTGTGCAAGGCTCCCTGACCTCCCCCCAGGGGTGGAGGAAAGAACAAGATCCCTAGAGACTGGCCTGGCAAGGTCACTGCTGAATGGAGAAGACAGCAGGAGCCAGCCAGGGCTGTCAGCTGTAGGAAGAGGCATATCTCTGCAGATGGCGGAGGCTGAGATCAAGAGCACCTACCCAGCCCGCCGTGGAAGAGGGTGGAGGAGCAGGAAGACCAGGACTGGACAGAAGGAGTGTATTTCTATGACTTGAGGGTTCCCACTGCCCTTCCTCTTTAAACAATTCCCTCCCTCTCTACCACCCAGGACCCAAATCCCACTGCTTGAGATGCATCCATGCCTTAAGGGTGGGGAATTCTGTCTCAGATGGCACCTCTCTCTACGGGGTCAGAGCCACCAACCAAGGTCAAGGCCATGGGGAGAGCTGATGCATTCCGAGAGCAGAGAAATGGACCCTGAGACCATGGCACGCAGCACAGATATGTTTTGATGAGATGTGGGAGGGGAAATGGCGGGGCCTGCCAGAGCGGGGGTACTGATCCCAGGAGTGGGACCCCAGTGAGATGGGCCATGATGCCCCACCAGACAGTGCCTCGGGCAGACACACTGAGGACGCCAGCAGGCAGGGCTGGCGGGCCTACAGGTGAGCACAATGACTTCATTTTCAGATTATTATTATTTAAACACGGAAAAATGAAGAGAGACAAAAGAAGTTTGTTTTGGCAACTTGACTTTCAGCTTTAGGACGGTCATGGCCCAGGGTTTTCCCCCAGCATTTTGTTCCCCTGGGGCTCGGGGCGTCACCGTGTACACCTGGGGAGGGGTGCAAGGAGGGGGCAGGGGCAGGTGAGATCGGGCGCGGGGGAGGGTAAAATCACATGGCCACTTGTTTTGCCTACAAGACATCAAAAAACGAGGGTGGCTGATTTGTTAGCTGGTGGACTGAAATATTGCTTTGGGTTTTTTTTTTTTTTTTTCCTTCCTTTTGTTTGCTGTGACTCCCGGTGTAAAAACACCCCTTCGAGCCCGAGCTCTGCCATCCCTGCGTGGTGTGTCCTGAAGCAACTGGTGTCCATCTCTGAGCCTCATCTCCTAGCAACTGCACAGCGAGGGCTGGGTCCCATACCCTCAGCCTGTCACTGCAGGTCCTGGGGTCCCGCACCTCCCCAGGCTCAGCCCACCTCCATGCCCTGAGCAGGTGGTGCTCTCACCTAAGACCTTCTCTCCCACCTCCTTACCCTCAATGAACACATTTCCTAAGGCTTATCAGCAGTCCTCCCTTCCTCGGAAAGCTGGTCTGAACCCCCCCGGCCATTCTCCATCCCGATAACTATATTGCTTGGTGCCACATTCTGCAAAGAGCAGAGGGGAGGATTTGAACCCTGCACCATTCTCACCTGCTGTCGGCCCTCAGGTGAGTCACTTGCCCTCTCTTGACATCTTTCCCTTCATCTGAGGACTGGAGCAATTGTCATTGCCCTGAAGGGGCTGACCGTGGCTCTCCAGGCTGGTCTGGTACAGCCTGGTACACCATCAGTGTGTCAAGGTCTGCTCCCATGAGCATCCTTGCCCACCTGCCTGCCCTTGCCATGATGGATCCGTTCCATCTAACACTCAGGGGGATGCTCCCAAGGCAGCAACTGTGTCTCCTCATAGCCCTGGATTAGGGAGAATTCTTCTTTCATTTTTTTTTTATTAGGTTTATTCATTTTTTTTAAATAATCCCTACACCCAGTATGGGGCTTGAATTCATGACCTCGAGATCAAGAGTTGTGTGCTCTTCCAACTGAGCTAGCCAGACACCCTCAAGAGAGTTCTTGAGAAGGCCCAGTCCTTCTCCAAAGGCTGCAAAGGCACTGGGGCCAGAACGTGGGTGAAGCAAGCCAAGGGCTTGCGTTTAGGGAGTCACCTACCCCAGGATCATGCAAGCACAGGGTGGGCCTCTCTTGTCCTGCTCGAGTCCCTGTCCTTCATCTGGGACCAGAACAAGGAGATACTTGTTCACTCTGGTTCTGTCCCTGGAGGAGTGGGGGTTCCCCAGGGAAATGGGAATGCACATGCCAGAGCCCTTTTTCTCCCTCTGCTCATGTATCCATGAGCTGGACTGGCAGACCTTTGAGGGCAGGCCCTGTGTAGTCTCGTTTTCTTCCAGTACTGCAGCAGAGCCTGCATACAGTAGGCACTCAATAAACAGAGGCTGAGCCAATGCATGGATGAATACATGTGTAACTATTCTGGTATGCAGCTGTCCATCCATCTCCCCATCTGCCCAGAGCACATGGCAGAAGGGCCCAACCATGTGCAGACTGCTATGCTGGGAACACACAGAGAGAGGAGGCAGCCCCTCCCAGCCCTCTAGGTCCCGCGCGGTAAGTGTGAGTGTGAGTGTGTGTGTGTGTCTTGACCTCCCTCCTCCACTGCCCTGCAGAACGGTGACCCGACAGCCGGAGGCCCTGCTGTTGGTCAGCCCAGCAGATGTCAGCAGGGAATGGGCAAGATCACATCTCACACAGTGGAATCTCTCCATAAATCAGGAGTACCCCGACAGTGGGGCCTGAAAGGAGTTGGTTCTTTATCTGTCCTGAGCATCTGGGAGTAAGGTGTTCGTGTGACCGAACAGGCTTCAGTGTCCCAGGACTAGAGGTCCATGGTAGGGAATTCTGGCTGGTCCCTATGGACTGGGGAGAGCTGTGATGGCCTTATCCTGGCCTGACTGCCAGCCAGTCTTCACCCCTGGGAAAAGCCTCAGCAAAGCCATAAGGAGCCTGCCAGTGGGACAGGGGCCCACCTCGGCCTGCAGTTGGGCTGCCTGCCCACCTTTGGAATCCCCAATGTGATAAAACTGATGACTGGCACGGCCAGCGCAAAGCTGTGTGATAGTGACAAATTATAGCACCCGCTACATTAACTGAGTGCTTACTATGTGCTGGGCACTGGGCAGGGTTCCGCCTATGCCTGATCACGTTCAATCCAAGCATATTCGTAGAAGACAGGTGCTAGTCTCACCCTCGTTTTACAGATGAAGAGACTGAGGTTCAGAGTGGAACCCACCCTCTCCAAGTCTCCATTTCCTCCCATGGAAGGAGAAAATACAATCCCTTTCCAGACAGGTAGTGCAAGAATCCTGAAGGATCACAGGGCAGTTTTGAATGCACTTAGCTCAGTATCCACTGCCACAAAGCCAAAGTAAGTCAAGGGGTCATACGCAGTGAGTGTCTAATCTGAGCCAGGCAGCTGGCAGCCCTCCCTGCACCCTACAAGGTAGGTATGGCTTCCATCACTGGGTCCAGAGGAGGGAACCAAGCTCAGAGGCACTGAGTAGTGTCCTTCACACCTGCCAGGATTCAGACCTGCAGTAAATTCTGTGGCTGTGTTGCTATTTACTGTTAGAATTACAGGGAAGGGATGGAGCATGCAGCATTGGGGAAGCAGTAGATCTGAGTTCAAACCCAACCATGCCACTGACTAGTGGCAAGATTGCGAGCAAGGATGGGGGAGAGCTCTCTGAGCCTCGGTATCCTCATGTGTCAAGTGGAGCTCAGATATGCCCCCCAGGAGGGCTGTGAGGACTGAGTGAAACAATGGGGCTCAGTGAAACAGCATAGGCTCAGTAACACTGGCGCACCGAATCTGTCCACACTAAGTCCCCTGGTATGGAGCAGGAACCAATTAGGGGCTTAACTGAATGGGGTTTACAGTTTCTCATATGGCAAGAGGTCCAGAGGGGCGCAATCCAGGGTCAGCATGGTAACCCCATGCACCATTGAGATGCACTTTTCCTCTCTGCATCTTCACCATGTTGCCTTTTCCCTCCTGCTGGGAAGACAGCTGCTCCACCTCCAGGAAAGGCAGCTGCTCCAGACGGGGCAAGTGGGTGCAGGTGGAGGAATTAATGTGTGTGTGTACCAGCCAGCCAGGTCCCTTGGGTCAGGGACACAGGATTTTACCCAGATGCCCCACCAGCACACCCCTACTTACCACTTGTCAGACATAAGTCACATGATCATTCTTAGCTGCAAGGGTATCTGGGAAGGGGAGGATGCCCCAAACGGAAGCCAGGTTCTGATGGAGAGGAGGAGGGGGAATGGGCATGGGGGACCCCGCTGTCCTGACCACCCAGATACCCAGCCAGTGCAGCCCCTCTCGCCCCCTTCTGGGTGGCTCTCTCTCCTTCACTAACCCACACTCTCATCTACAGATCAGGTCCTTCTTTGGCAGGAGCCTAGTGGTCATTATGAACATCCTGACTTGGCCATCTTGGTTGGTCTTGATTTTCATTCAGAAAATACCTACTTTCCCAGAATCCAAACACATGAAAAATCCAAATAGCCTGAATACGCTTCTTTTCACAGGACATTCCAACTGTCGTATTATTTTGTTTGATTTTTCAGAAATGCCAAGGACATGCCCTCAGGTGCTCAAATCCTGGATGTTCCTTTACCTTCTGACACAGGGGTCTACAGTGAAATCTTGTAGATCTAAGGACTTACAAAGCCCAAGGAGCCTTCTGGATAACCACAAAAGCTTATAATTAGGTTCATTGTGGTGGTAAGACAAGGACTCTCTGCCAGGCTTCTTGGCTCTTCCCAAAGCCTTTTCAAAGTCACCATCTTGAGACCTGGTAGTCTGAGAGGTACAGGGCTTCAGAGAATAGGCTAGACTCAGAGCATTTCATCCACCCCCAGGAGGGTTGTTTTAAAGAAACCGAGGCTCAGGAAGGCAAACCCACTTTTCCACAGCTTTTTTGTTAGGGAGTGTTGGAGTCAGGACTCAGACCCGGATTGGCACCAAAACATCGCTCTTCCCTCTCTTTGAAAAAGCTCCTGACCATCTGGATCAACCTTCCCATTGGACACCTGGAGAAACTGAGGCTCACAGGTGGGAGGTAACTTGCCAGACAGACTTGTTTGTCTTCTACGTGGATTGTACTTCTCCCAAACCTTCACACGCTCACTTTATCACTTCTGGTATTCGCCCCTGAGATGGTTGCCCTCTCCAAGTCGGTCCCTGTTTATTTATTTTCCTCCTAGCGTCTATAACTAAAATGTTTACACTATATACTCATGTGTTTATATGTTCATCATTTTCTCTCACATTAAGATATGAGCACCAGGAGGAGCTCCATTTTCCACTTTATCCCCAGGGCCGAGAACAGTGCCTGGCCCACAGGAGACCTTCAAAAAATAGTTGTCAAGGGAAAGAGTGGAATTTTATCTACCCAGTGAAAATCCTGTGACTTTACTAGAATAATTGGTAGCCAACACAGAGATGTCCACAGTTTATTAAGTTTCCCTGTACTGGTGATTGGTTTTAAAAGCTGTGAGAAATTGCACAAAATATTTAGCTGCAAATATATAGAGGCAATTCAACTGTCTTGATGTAGATTATTTCTATCATTTTAAATTAATTTTCTGCACTTCAGACATTTTTTCTGAGAAGTGTCGTGCTAGAATGGGTACTATAGGCTCTTCTCTCTACATCAGGAGTGACTTGACAAAGTCATTGGAGACGTCTTTGGCTGCCTCAGCTATGGAAGGAGTACTACCGGAAGCTAGTAGGTAGAGACCAGAGATGTTGCCAAACATCCCTACAATGCACAGGACAGCCCCACAACAAAGAATGATCTGGCCACAAATATCAATAGTACAACAGTTAAGAAACCCTGTTCTACACAAACTTATGACAGTCTTATTGAATCTTTGGTGAAAAAGGTCAGACTCAGACATATTTGTGAGTAAATGCATGAAGATTTATTTGGCCTTGGCTCTATGGCAAGAACTATGCCAGGTACTGGGAAAGATACTCAAAAAATAAAAGTAAAATACAATCGCATCTAAGCTTTACCCTTGAAGACTTCATCAACTCCCTATCTGACCCAAGATCTGAAGTCAGATCTTCCTACTTCTGCATTAGCTCTCTGGGTGAGGACCTGATATTTTGCTTTTTGGATGAAGAAGCCCCAACGTTTTCCTTTAAAATGCTTTCTACATGCATTATTTATGAGCTCTATCCCATGTCCGTCATCATGTCTCCATCATCTTGAGAAATGTCAGACACAATGGTAACACCTCAGTGTAGCTATAGTGCCTGGTATCATCATTCCCAGCTCTCCACATCTCTCATGTCCTTTCTCTTTGCCATTTGACTTGCAGATGCTCCACAGAGAGGATATATTCCTCTGCCCTGCTGATGGTGGATTTGGCCAACGGCTTTGGCCAATGGCGTGTTAACATACAGATTGCAAGCAGCAATTTTTAATGTATCTGTGAAATTGAGCTTGTGCTCTAGCACTTCTGATGTTGCCCTGTAGGGCTGGTCCAAAAACGATGGGAGATGTGGAGAAGACCTAATTCCAACTGTCAGCTTAGAGCCAAGTCCTGCCAACCTAACATCCTGGGACAAAGCAGTAGCCAAGCTCAGCCTATGTCAGCTAAACCCTAGTCAACTACAGAACTGTGGCCATGAATTAAATGCTTGTTGCTGTAGGCCACTAAGTTTTGTGTCTTAGTTTTTGTTTCTGTTTTTGGCTTACACAAGACAGAAGTCAGATTTTCTCACAGAAGTCTAGGGATGGGCAATATGGGGCTAATACGACAGTTTCATGATGCCATCCAGGACCCACATTCCTGTGTTTATGTCTTCAACACTTGTTTATATTCTTAAGATCATTTCATGGTCCAAAAAGGCTGCTGGAGACACAACCGTCAAGTCTGCATTCCAGAAAGAAGGAGGAAAGGAAAAAGGTTGTGCTTTATTTCTGCGAAGGAAGACTTTCCAGAAGCCCCATGTGACATTTAGCCTTGCATCTCTAGAATAAGCCAGAACTTATTCTATGTCTATAATTATCTGCTAGGGAGACAGGGAAATGTGATATTCATCTATGAAAGGGGTATGATAACACCTTCCTTGATTTTATAGGGGGGACAAGAAGTAAGGTATTATTCTAATAATAAATAATAGTGGCTTAACATTGGAAAAGCTAAGCTCTCATTTTTCAACAACTTTTTTCAAAAACTTTACTTTCATTCTATTTTTTACTATAAGAAAGCTGAAAATTAGAGAGTTAGTAAATAATCTAGTTCAAATATGAACCCAGGTGGTTTGACTCTGGAGTCCCGTTGCCCACCTGCACTTCATACTGCCTACAAAAACTGGGAACTGCTGAATGACAGATAAAAAATAAATTTATGGTTATTTTTTTCATGGTAAACACTTATGAGAATGGCTAAAACAAAATAAAATAAAACAACAAAATGCTGGCAAAGATGCAGAGAAACAAGAACTCTCCTACACCACTGTAGGAATGTAAAACGGTACACCCACCGTGGACAACAGTTTGGCAGTTTCTTTAAAAGTTAGACATACAGGGGTGCCTGGGTGGCTCAGTGGGTTAAAGTCTCTGCCTTCGGCTCAGGTCATGATCCCAGGGTCCTGGGATGGAGCCCTGCATCGGGCTCTCTGCTCAGCAGGGAGCCTGCTTCCTCCTCTCTCTCTGCCTGCTTCTCTGCCTACTTGTGATCTCTGTCTGTCAAATAAATAAATAAAATCTTAAAAAAAAATAAAAGTTAGACATACATATATTTACCACATCACCCAGTGTCCTACTCATTACCCTAGAGACATGAAAACCATGTTTGCCCAAAAACCTGGACTCAATTCACAATCGCGAAATCACAGAAACAACCAGATGTCTTTCAACAAGTGAATGACCAACTGTGGTACAGCTACATAATGGAATGACCACTACTCAGCAGTGTTATTCTGATAAGTGCAGAAACATGGTGAATCTGGAGTGCATTATTCTAGAAAGATAAAAGAAGCCAGACTCATAAGGCTGTACTGGATGACTTCATTTATATGGACAAGGTGAAGTTACAGGGTCAGCGATCAGGAGGGCTATTAGTACTACATTGGGGGAAGGGTTTAACTACACAGAGGCATGAGAAAACTTTTTGAGGTGACTAAAAGATTCTATATCTTGATTGTGGCAAGGATAGTAACATAAAACTTCTAAAACCATGTGCAAAAACAGGGTAAATTTTATTCAATTATGCCTCAATTAAAAAATGAAAACTTCACACATATTGTGAATTCAAATTCCCCATTCAAATACCCCAGAGACCTCATGAGTCAGTGTTGTTTTCATTCGAGAGGTAAGGAAACAGATGGTCAGAGGGACTGAGGCTAGGATCACTCAGCTGGCTGTGGGTCAGGTCCTCTGGCTCCCATCACAGAGCTCGCTGGGTCTCTGTAAGTGGCAGCAGCCATTGTTATCAGGCACTGTACCAAGGCCGGTAGAAGATACCCAGATCTACAGGGCAGACCCCAGCCTCCGGGGAGCTCCTGCCAGAAACCTGCCTGCACCCAGGCTGTCCGACCTGCCAGATCAGACACGGTCCAGAATATGGATCGACGACCCCACTTAGAGCTCCTGAGACCCGCCGGCCACATCTGTCTTCTGTGGTTGGTGAGAGGTGATTGCACACCGCAGTGCCTGTCCTGTGGCTCTCTGAACACGAGGACAAGGCTTATTTTCTGAAGCATTCCTCAGCTCAGGGCAGGACAGATTCTTTCAACTTTCTATGTAGTGGCAACAAGGGACCTGCATAAACTGAGTAAATTCCACATTCCTCCACCCCAGAGAGGAGGGTCCACTACCTCAGGCCCGGATGGCAGAATGAAATGGAAACAGGAAGCCTCCGGGTCAGAAAGCAAACACAAAAGTCCTATGAAATGTCACCAGCAAGAACTGTTTGGAGTGGCTATAAATGCACAAAAACGCTTTAAAGAGCAAGATGACAAGGCCTCGAGTGCTAGGTGTGCTCAGGGTGGTGGGTGGCATAGGTTTGAGAACCACAGACCTGAAGCACTGCAGCTCTGCCCTCACCTACTCTGAGCTGAGCATGTGCACTGGCCTTTGGAGCGGCTCCAAGGAGTGTGTGAGATGACACATGTGAGGTGCTCAACAAAGACCCATTTATTGATCAGACATTTATGGGGGGATCTACCACATGCCAGGGGTTTGTCTAGGGGCCTCACTGAGTTAGTGAACAAAACACACAGGAGTTTACATTGTAGTGGGGAGAGCAAGTCAATGGAAACAATCAATCAAATAAAGGTCAAGTGCACTCGGATGCTGGGAAGGGCAGGGGCAAGATGGTGTTCTTAGACAAGGTGGCCCAGGATCCCGAGATGATGCTGGAGCAGAGCGTGAGCGCAGCAGAGGAACCCGACGCGTAGCCGTGTAGGCAAGCTGGGAGAACAGGAGGTGCGGAGGTCGGGGTGTGCTGGCGCGCTTGAGGATCTGCGCAGGGAACAGTGAGGCTGGAGCTGAGAGGTGGGGGAGGTGATGTCAGAGATTGTCATGGACTTTATAGATCATGGGAGGGTTTTGGAATTGATGCCAGGGAAGCTGGGAAGACACGGTGGGATCTGGCTGCTGGCGGCGGGGAGATGAGAGGCTGAGAAGAGCTTCTGAGTCAGCACTACCGACACGCTGGGCTAGAAGAGTCTTTGCTCGGGGGGGGGGGGGGCTCCCCTGTGCATTCTGTGATGTTGAGAACCATCCTCTACCCCACCAGATGCCAGAAGCAACATCCCCCCTCTCCCCCAGCTGAGACAACCAAAAATGTCTGCGGACATTGCCCCGTGTCCCCGGGTGGGTAGAGCACCTGGCTGAGAAGCACTGCAGTAAAGGGGCACGGGGGAAGCTGAGCGCAGGGAAGAGAATCATTGCCCAGGTGGGAGGTGGGCGTGCTTGCTCGAGGCTGGGAGCTGGGGACGTAGTAACAGGTGGTTGATGTTTAGGATTTGATGCCAGACTGGAGCGCACAGTTCAACACCTTCATCTACATTTCTAAGTTATGTCTAAATGCAACCTAAGGGACTAGGAATGGGGGGTATTTTGCAATTTTGCAGAAGAGAAATTGTGTGTTTCTATGTGCATTAAAAAGTTTAAAAGCAGGGGTGCCTGGCTGGCTCAGTCTCTTGTTTTTGGCTCAGGTCATGATCTCAAGGTCGCGAGATCAAGCCCGTGTCGGGCTCCCCACTTAGTGGGGAGTCCGCTTCTCCTCTCTCCCTCTGCCCCTCCCCCTGCCAGTGCGCTTTCGCGCACTCTCTCCCTCTCTCCCCCTCTCAAATAAATACATAAATATTTTTTTTAAGTGTTTAAGAGGAAGCTCAACAAACTATTACCAATGTTGTCTTTGGAGCGAGGACCAGATGAAAGGGAGACCAGGTACGACCTTCAGCTCTTAAATTTTCACTTCATGAACAGGTCTTCCTCTTAGGATGCAGTTTTGTCCTGATCCCATCCCAAGCTGAAAATATCTAAGTCTAAAATGGCTTAATTCACCTCACTTGCTAACCCCCATAGCTCAGCCTTGCCTACCTCGTGTGCTGAGAACACTCACGCAAGCCCACAGTCGGACAAGACATCTAAGACAAAGTTTACTTAGAATACGGTGTAGACTAGCTCATGTAGTTTATTGACTACCTTGCTGAACCTGAAAATCAGAATGGTTGTCTGGGTAAAACAGTTGTAAGTGTATCAGTTGTCGACCCTCACGTCTGGGCAGCTGCCCAGAGCATCTGGACAGGACATCATAGTGCAGGTAGCCAGCCCAAGCTAAGATCAAAATTCAAACTTCGAGGCACAGTTTCTACTGAACGAGTATCACTTTTGCACCGTTGTAAAGTAAAAAAAAAATTGTAAGTCAAACCATTGTAAATTGGGCACCATTTGTGTATAAACATGCATATATATGCTAAGTGAAAATCATTTCTAAATGATATATGACTCTGTTTATATGGCATTATCAGGATGGCAAAATGACAGTGATGGAGAGCAGAGCAAGGGTTGCCAGGGGTGAGGGACGCAGAGGGAGAGGAGGGGAGGCAGACAGTGTGGGCCACACAGGTGGAAGAGTTCTGGATTTTGATGGTGGGGGTCACACAGACTTACACTTGCCCTAAAATTGTACAGACAGAGTCACACACATGCACTCACCGTATGTAAAAATTGTGCGATCAGACAGATTGGTGAAGTTAACAAGCCATGTCGATTTCCGGGCTTTTCGGACATGCGACGCTTGTGTGAGACGTTGCCATTAGGGAAAATCGGGTGAAGGGTACACAGGTGCCTCTGTGCTGGTTTTGCAATTTCCTATGCATCCATTATTATTTCAAAATAAAAAAGATTTTTTAAAGGGCAATGGTCCTTTAAGACAAAGGTCTTGTCTTACCAATTGGAGTGACCTTCCAGAGGCCAGCACCTTTCAACAAAGCCTCACCCAGGGGCTGGTCAGTCCATGAGAAGAGCTCACCTGAGTTCAGGGACAGAGTGACATGCAGTCATCCTCAGGAAACACAGCTGAAATGGGAGACAAGGTGAGGGGTGTGGAGAGAATCAGATGAAATGAAAGATACGGGTCTGAAGACGACTGAGATATACATGTAAACTGCTAGATGCATTTCTACTTCAATAAAAATAGAATAGATTTTTGGTGCTGGGTACTCGGTCCTGGTCTGAACAGCACTGGCAAATGGGAGTGGGGTACAGAGCCATGATAAAGGAAGACGATGACCAGCGTGTCCCCACCGAGGCCAAGTGCTGTGCAGCTGTGGTGGCCATGGGAGCAGCTAGAACTCCCAGATGACGAACAAAGACTGGTAGACATCAGGGCACCATGTGTGGGTCCTTCATGGCTGGACAGAGGGCTCTGCACTCAGCTCTTTCTCCTGCTCAGGAACTAATAAGCAATAAGGTTGTGATGAATCATAGAAGGGAGGGGTCTGGCAGTTGGGATGACCCTGGCCGAGCCCTTGGGGTTGCGCTAATGGTACCCTCTCCCAAGGTGGCCTTGCACACCCTGGCCACCCTTTGGGTGCTGAGAGGCCTCGAGCTCCTCTGCCAGGGAAGAGACAAGAAGGAATTGTCAGCTGCAACTCCCCAGCTCACCACTCCCTGCAGGGGAAGATAGCATTGAGCAGTCGGCCACCCCAAGCCATAGTCAAGGCATTAACGTAGACCTGTGTCTTCTCTGAGTTTCCTCACCCCGGGAAGATTGCATTTTCAGTCATCTTAAGGGAAGTAAGAGTGCCTGGACCGTGAAGAGACAACAGCCATAACCACTGTTCTAGGACAGCCTCACCCAAAGCTGCCTCATCTCCCATGCCCACGGCCACTGGGACCTGCTTCATCCAGGTTCTGACACTTCTCCCCTGTATGTTCCCCAGGCCCTGCATGCATGGTGGGCTAACTCAGGAACAGTGAAGCCCCCGGCAGCCCCACGCACCCTTGTTTCCACCAGCATTCATGGCCAGGCTATGTCTGAGTCAGACACTGAGGCTATCACTGGAGTCTCACACCATTCCCGTGAAACAGACACCAGTGTTCATCCATTGCACACGTGAGGGCACCATGTGACCTGCCCAGGAAGAGAAGGCCAGGATTCTAGCACAGGCTTGGCAGATTCCAGCGTCCAAACCTGCTTTAGCCAGCCCCACCTCCTGCCCCACACCATGGTTCTGAGGGGGACTGTGGTAACACCAGAGCTCTGAGCAATCAGACCTCCAGACCACGGTAATATCCCACTACAGCTGGAAATGATTCCCAGTTCCCACACTCATAGAGAACGAAGCCCTTCCCATCCCTCCAGTTCAGACTCAATTCCACCTCCTCCAGGAAGCCTTCCATAACTTTTCTAGATCAGGTGACTTCATCCTTCTCTTAATGCTTCCAGAACTCTCATTTCTCTGGCCCCTCCAGCTAATGCCTTATCCCCCTCACCCTCATCAGAGAGGCTGGACAGGGTGAGAATGAGGGTTGCTCCCAAGGGCCAGACTGTCTGACTTCAAATGGAAGACGATTTAAAACACCTAAGCAGTTTGGCAGGGGTGGGGGATGTGGTTCAATAAACACCAGGCATTAAGCGTCATCCCAAATAAAAAAATAAACATATAGACACATATACATAAAATTTCTTCAGTCATAAATATATGTTTATATGTGTCCCTATATACGTGTATATACAGTATTAATAGAGTACTGTATATTAACAAAAAAGCAGACATTACCTCTGAAAATAACTTTCTTCATACTTTTTTGTACTACTTCTTCATACTACTATGAAGTTAGTATACATCCCAGTTAGTATACAAGGATGTATACTAACTTCTTCATACTACTCCATATTTTCCAAATCAGTAAATCAAGGATGTTACTTTGATGTTGGGAGAGGGGAGGACAATGAAGTAAAGAAGCATTAGCAAAGCAAAGCAACATAATGTTTTTAAGCCAACAAGGGCTTCCGTAAGTAAGAAACGCAGGTGCATTCATGTGCTCCCCCTCCCAGGAGGTGGTGCCAGGGACACAGAAAGGAATAGAACCTGGCCCCTACCCCGGGAGCCTGGTTACAGGGGAATGCCCGACCTGACCAGTCTCCAAGTAACTATTCCTGGAAGCCCACAGCGTGCAAGGTGTTCCGAGAGCCCCAAGAGGTGCAAAGGTTTCTAAAATGCAGCCCTTGCCCTGAGCCCATTTGCAATTGAATAACATCATAAGACTGCTTCTGCTAACCCTGGGAACAGCCCAGAACACGAACCAGGGAACAGGAACCCGTCAGCCACTCTGTCTCCAGCTCCCCAGCCTCAGAGCGGCCCTTGGCACTCCTTGCTTAAACCTCTCCTAGGTGCTGATTATCCAAACACACTGCTGAGCCCTTAATGCTTTCCCCTTGAGCCTTCGGAAACAGTGCTTCCCCCTTTCACTGACGGTGCCACTGAAGCTGAGAGAGTTCACGCGGATAGAGCTGGGACTGAAAAGCATGTGGGGGGTGTCTGATCAGTCCAAGGATGCCTTCACCCAGAAGGATAGAGCCCCACGTTCTGAGCGGCTCATGCCAGCCCAGACCTACTTGCAGCCCTAAGAAAAGAATGGAGAGGCAGCCCCATCCTTAGCCCCTTCGCCTTCTCTCTCTCCCGGAGAAACGGGTTTTCTTTCCCTCTGGGAATGCAGTCTTTCGACTCCCTGCTCCTGCCTGTTTCTTAATCTTTCTTTAAAAGGATTCTTGAGTTAATTAACAGCCTTGATGTGGCTCTGCCAGAAAAGCAGCACAAGGGGTGTGTGTGTGTGTGTGTGTGTGTGTGTGGAGACCAGAGAGAAAAGGAACAAAGTGTAAGTGGTTTTAGAGTCCATCTAGACTCTACAAAGTCCCTTTGGAACAAGGAAAACTGGATCACATTTGTTTTCTTGGTCTTTGAAAATTGTAAGTGGAAGGAGAGACCAAGGACACAACTTTGACCACAGAGTTGACGAGGGGGATCTGCTCTTTATAGAAGAAGTCCAGCTAAAAGATAAAGAAGGAATGGCAGAATTTGAACATCACTCCTTCACAATCCAATGAATTAGTAATCTAGGCATTGAATATCATTAGCTGCCAACATCACAAGATACCCAGACATCCTGCACCTTGCCAAAGAAGAACCCAGTACCAATGAAGTAACTGTGCCAAAAATCCTAGTCAACCCAAAAGTTCTCTCTATCAATTTCAAGAAAATACAAGAGACGGGTAGAGGGTCAAGCAGACTCCCCAGTCAGTGTGGAGCCTGACTCTGGGCTCGATCCCAGGACCCTGAGATCATGACCTGAGGTCAGATACTTAAACAACTGAGCCATTCAGGTGCTCCATGAAAATGCATTTCTGACAGTTTCATTCTCAAATCTGAAGATGAGGGATGTTCAGGTTTTTTTTAGAATAGTCCTTTCTATTGCTCAAGAACCATCCATAGCTCCCTACTACCTGATTATGAAAGATAAGTAAGCCAGGCATCTGTTTCTTCTACCCCCTCACCCCAGGTCTTCCTCCCTGCTTCCCTGACAGAGCCCCTCTGCAGGGGCAGACCCACACCCACACAGCCTGTGCATTGTCTCCATGTTCTGGGAATTCTCAACAATGTCAACAGTAAAATACTCCTCCCAACCTGGGCAGGCTGGACTTACCATGCTGTCCCCTTGTTATTCACCATAGGCTGTCACAGCACTATTATTCAGGCATAGTCCCCACCAAGGCCACTGCCTTGAGTTTTTCCCCCACCACTCCAAATTTTTAGAGTTATGTTTCCCAAACTGTGGTCCATGGACAACCTGCACAAGGGCCAAGGGGAATAAAGTACAAATTTCCGGGCCCTAGCCTAGACCTATTACAGCAAGCTCTCTGGAGGAGAGCCTAAGATAAAGGGAGGATGCTAAATGTGTGTGTGTGTGTGTGTGTGTGTGTGTGTGTGTGTGTGTTTGCTTATTTACAGAAAAAAAGTGAAAAGGAAAAGCATACTTTAAGAAATCGCTGCCCATAGAGGAGGGAGAGAGAGGAAGGGAGCAAATAAGGTGAAAGAGACATAAGAAGTCAGCCTTTGAACACCCCTCATCCTCAGATTTGAGAATGAAACCATCAGAAATGCATTTTCATGGAGCACCTGAGTGGCTCAGTTGGTTAAGCATCTGACTTTGGCTCTGGTCATGATCTCAGGGTCCTGGGATCAAGCCCAGGGTCAGGCTCCACACTGACTGGGGAGTCTGCTTGAACCTCTACCTCTGCCCCTGCCCACACTTATATACTCTTTCTGTCTCTCAAATAAATGAAATCTCTTTTTAAAAACATTTTACTTATTTGTCAGAGAGAGAGAGAGTGATCACAAGCAGGAGGAGTGTCAGGCAGAGGAAGAAGCAGGCTCCCCACTGAGCAAGAAGCCCTGTTCAAGACTCAAATGTTATTAGAGCTTAGTAATTTAACACACACTCTTAGTGGGATATAACCTAAAGGCAAAAAGAAATGCCCCTCCAAAATCTTAAGTCATTTTTGGTAATCGTAATGCTACTATTCTTCTGAGTCCATTGTGTGTGTGATAAAGGATAAATCAAATGAGTAGCTATATTGGAGTTTTCAAAGCTGAGATATTCAGCATGGTAAAAAGATATCATAGAGTAGGACCAATGAAGTGTTAAGACTCTGGTCAAATTTGAATTGGATATATCAGTATAAACTTGGGATTTATCTTATTTTTCTAGTTTTGTCCACTAAAAAAGTTTGGAAATGTGAATGAATAGTCCAGTACATTGAGCACCCCTTGAGATCCAGATTTTGGTGTCTAAATGCCACTCCCCACTAAAAGGAACCCGGATTCCTTATATAAATGGACAATTCTAAGTCAAGGGATGTACAAGAAGCTTGGAACATCCTTTCTTATAGAGACAGTAAGCTACTGAAAATTAACAGAGTATGTCAAAAGGACTCAGGAACCCATTCCAGTAACTTCCATTGGCCAAAGATGGTATAATTGGAGCATCAAGAAAGTTAGTAACTACCGTGAATTGAAAGAAATCAAAGATGTTTAAATCAATGGGATCATAGTAATATTAAGCACAAACACACATGCACACAAACTCAGTGGTTATTTCTGGAAGAAGCTGGGGAACCAAATCATGGTAACTGATACATCAAGCAGAAGCAACAAGTGTTTATCCTGCTTTTACAACCAGAAGTTCAAAGTCACCGCCCAGTTGATGAGGGGAATCTGCTCTTTATAGAAGAAGTCCAGCTACAAAATGAAGACGGAATGACAGAATTTGAACATCACTCCTTCACAATCCAATGAATTAGTAGACCTAGGCAATGAATATCATTAGCTGCCAACATCACAAGATACCCAGACGTCCTGTGTCTTGCAAAAGAAGAACCCAGTACCGCTAAAACAACTGTGCCAAAAATCCTAGTCAACCCAAAGGGGTTGATTTCAAGCAAATACAGGAGACAGAGGAATACAGGGTATGATACATGAGGTTGAAAATAGAATGATCCCAGTGTAAGAAACTCTATAGTATCAACCATCTTATTTCTTCAACAAAATAGTCTAAGAAAATAAAAGATAAAAGAGGAACTTATGAATCAAGAGAGACTTAAGTGAAAGGTCAGTCTTAATAGAGGGCCTCTAATTGGATCCCAATGTAAAGAACACACTTAAAACTTTTATATGACGATCAGGGAAGTGTAAACACAGGCTCAAAGTTTGATTGTACTGAAGAATTGTTTTTAGTCTTTTTAAGGTGATAATACCACTGTGTTTGTTATTTTTTGCAAGAGCCCCTTTTAATGGGCCCCTGCTAGAATATTTACAGATGAAATGGTATGCTGTGTAATGTTTGCTTTCAAAACATAGAAAAAGGTTTTTCAAACCTACAGAAAACTACAGAGAACATAAATATAAGTTCCACCTTCAACAATTAAATACAGAGAGGGAGACAAACCATAAGAGACTCCTAATGATAGGGAACAAGCTGAGGGTTGCTGTGGGGGAGGGGAGTGGGGGATGGGGTGACTGGGTGATGGGCATTAAGGAGGACCCTTGATGGAAGGAGCACTGAGTGTTACATGCAAAGGATGAATCACTAAATTCTACCTCCGAAACCAACAATACACTGTATGTTAATTAAATTAATTTAAATAAAATTTTTTAAAATACGATCTTTTTTTTATACCCTTACCCCTTCAGACTAGTCAGTCACAAATGATTGTTTGCATGTTTTCCTGGCATTCGAGCCTGGCCCAGGGGTCCAGGATTATGGTCAGAGGCCAGCAGGCAGAGGGGAGGGGCAGAGTGAGGCCTATTTCCCTATAGGCCACCCGGCTATTGTTCCTAGGGGTCTTGTCTTCAGGACGGGGCTTCCTTAGCCAGCCTCCCTGACCAAGAATACATGCCGCCCTCATTCCCAACCCCTCCAGGCCCCAGAGACTGCATGAGCCTGGATGGTGCCGCCCCAGCACAGAAGACAGGTGCAGCTTGAGCCTGCTTTTACTGAACCCCCTTCCTTCTCTCTCCCCAGACCCCAAGCAGGTGCTTGAACGCTTACGTGTCTGGAAATATTTTATGGTGAGTGTAGCAAAACCAAGGAGTCAATGGTCTTACTAATTTGTTGGGAAACCAGAACCACTGTATGCAGGACAAAAGCATCTCAATTAGGTAGATGCTATTATTAGCTCCACTTCACAGAAGAAATCCTGAACTTCTTTAAGTGAGGGCACCCCTCACTTCTGGCAAGCTGGCAATAGGCAGGGCTAGCTTGAGACCTCCAGTTCTGGCTCCCAGAGAGGGTATGCCCATGGTTTTCAAACCAGGTCCTATGGATCCCTAATGGTTCCAGAGAGGACGGAGTGGAGAAGACAGGCAGTGTGGGAGAGCCCTGGGCTTCTGCCCTGCGTTAGCCGCCAAATGCCTGCTTGTCCTGCTTCTCAGATTTCTTCTGAGGCAAGGTCTTCTTCTTAAATATCCTGGGACAACCTCTCCTCTGATCTAACCCCCAAAGTGACTCAAGGAGAGGGACACCATGCCCACAGTACCAGAGCTCTTGTCCTGCCTGGGTCTTCCTTCAGTGACCCTCCCAAAAGTCCCAAGGACTGGGTACACTCCATTGGGTTGACATTCGCTAAGCTCCCAGGCCACCAGCAGAATGCCAGTACCCAGTGACCTAGTGGAGGAAAGGTAGGTATGTCTCCAAACAGAGACATAGGGCAGATCTGGGATGAAGCAGGTAGCTCTCCCTGTGCAGTGGCCAGCAGCCAGGCTGGAAGAGAATTCCTCTGCCTGAGGAGAACACTTAGTAGGTGCCTGCCACCTGGATCTTCTTTCTCCATAAATTTCTGGCACTAAGCCCCATTGCCATGGCATGCCAGGAACCCTACAACTATTTGCCGAATTGCTCTGAAGAGCCCTCATGTTTCCTAGTGCACTTCCTGTGTGCTAAGCCTGGCCTAGGGGCTTTGACCTACATAGGTCATATGAACTATAGACCAAGAGTGTTAGATGGTCCGTATCCTAGTCCCTTTCTTTCTTTCTTTTTTTTTTTTTTTTAAGATTTTATTTATTTATTTGGCAGAGAGAGGCACATCAAGAGAGGGAATACAGGAAAGGGGCGTGGGGGAGGGAGAAGCAGGCTTCCCACCAAGGAGGGAGCCCGATGCGGGGCTTGACCCCAAGACCCTGGGATCATGACCTGAGCTGAAGGCCGACACCTGATGACTGAGTCACCCAGGTGGCCCCCATCCTGGTCCCTTTCAGATCAGGATTCTATCACCATGAAATGTTAGGAGGGTATTTGCTGCTCCCAAGGCAGGCCCTGGCTGTGCGCAGTCACAGACTCATTAGGCATGACCAGGAGTGGTAAAGGATGGAAAACTTCAGAAATGCGAGCTTTGATGAAGTTTGCCAGGAGATCACACTTTTAGCAGATGGTCGCTGGGGTAAGGTTCCCCTGCTGGGCTGTGCCCTCAGCGTGTGAGTGCCCGCATCTGTTCAAAGCCTTGGTGCGGATGATTTGGAGTCAGTGAGGCCACATTTGGACTTTTCTGAGAGATTCATTCAAGACAGTGAGTGTAGCTGATGGCTTAACCACGTACGAGGTTCGTCGGAGGACAGCAGGCCATTCCAGACAGCAAGCAAACATCAAAGCAAGGAGCCAAAGCACAAAAGAAGTTGGTTCCAAAGGGCAAGAGTTGCAGAGATAAAGCAAGTGATAAGATGGAGAATGCTCCAGTGGGGTGCCCCTTAGACGGTGTGTTTGGGGAGGGTCTCTGAGGAGGTGGCAAGTGAGGAGAGAACAAAATGACACGGGGAGATCAAGCTGGGAAGACAAGCACCTCCAGCAAAGGAAGAGCAAGAGCAAAGGTCCTGGGGTAGATGCAAGCTTGGCACGTGCAAGAGGCAAGAGGTTGAGCATGTGCACAGAAAGGGTGTTGCAGTGGGTGAGGGAGAGAGAGGGAGATGTTCTCAGGAAGCAGCCCGGATCATGAAGGGCCTCGTCATGTTCTGAGAGCAGTTGGAGGCCACTGATGCAGAGGAGGGTCAAGGTCTGATGGATGACTTAGATCTGCTTCGTTTGTGGCTAGTGAGCACCTGACACGTGGCTGGGCCACAGGGAGATACATTGTAGGTATAAAATGCACGCTAGATTTCAAAGGCTGAGCGCACAAAGAATGAAAATGTCTCATGATGTATTTTTCTACTGATTGCATGTGGAATCCAACCCTTTGGCTCTCCTAAGTTAAAAAAAATACACTACTGATATTATTTACATGTTTTCTTTACCTTTTTGAGTGCCTCTTAGAAAGCTTAAATGGCAAATCTCAACCTGGCAGCCTTGTGGAGCCTTAAAGTGGGGCGTCTGGGGATGCACCAGAGAGTAGAATTGTCCCCTTTGTTGTGGGGCAAGATGTGCTCTGAGAAGCCAATTTCATTATGGCCATATCCATGGAGTTTTCTTTTTAAAACATCATTTTGCCTAATTCCTCTAAATGCTTTGGATTTGCTCCCAGGTAGGAAAATCACAGGCAGAAGTGGAGGGTGAAATTTAAGTTTGAAAAAAATAGTCCTTGGTCTTCTTCCTGGTGTTCCCAGCCCAGGGGCCAACCCCTCTGCAGAGCCCCATGGGGGGATTCTAGGTCCCCACTGTTCAGGCTGGGATGGTGAGAGCTCAGAGAGGGGGAAGGGCTTAACTGGGGCCACTCGGTGAGGAAAGAGGCCTCCAGGGGCCACAAGCGTGGTCCCAAACCTGCTTTTCCCCTCCTCCCCTCGACATCAGATGCCCGGGCTCTGCTCTAACACTGATGGCTGATTGAGCGACAGAGTGCTAAACACTACCTTCCCTGAATACTGTCCTCCCGTGGAAAGTGGTAAGATGGCACCAGCTCCTTTCCCAGGTCCCTCAAATCCTATAGCAAAGACAATCAGCATGTGACAGCTATCCTAGCGCAGAGGACAACCCGGCTTGGGGTCAGTCCAATCACTGTTGGGCTGCTACCTAGCAGCTAGATGACCTCTCTGTGTCTCGGACTCCTGGCCTGCTGAAAGGGGCAATAAGACTAATTCTATAGGACTGTTGTGGTGATTGAGTACCATACTGTACGCGTGAGACAGCTGGCACGGGGTCTCAGCCAGCGACAACTCTGACCTCAATCCTGACCGTTATTCTCCATGTCTTTATTCTTACTGCTGCAGGTGGCAAGGGGAGCAAGGTCAAAGGGCAGAAACTGAACACCCTTGTATACATTTTTCCCTGCAAATCCACTTCTAGCACAGGGTCCCCACACACCCCCGCCAAGCCTCTCCCCAGCTGGCTGGGTCCCCCGTCATTTTTCCCGACACTAGGGTCTGAGAGCTGGCTCTGGGAATCTTGTTTGCGAGCACAATCTCGCCCTTTGCTGTTCAAGTGAACCTGCCTGATTTGGTGAGGGGACAGAGGGAAGGGTGGGGTGCAGAGAGAGAAATGAGGGACGCGGAAAATGACAGAGGTGAGGCTCCAGCAAGACAGGGAAAGTCCAGGAGGGGAGGAGAGCAGAGAGGCGGAAGGACGCCGGGTGGCCGGCTGAGAGGCTGCCGGGCTGGAGGAAGACAGAAGGAGGAGAAGAAAGAAAGACAGGGAGGCAGGAAGATGGACGCAGGGCAGACGCTGCCCAGCGAGCTAGAGGGAGGGGTGAGAGCAGCAAATTGGGGCGGGGCCTGCTTCACGCCAGACCAGTTTGGTCCCGCTGGCCCCACAGGCCCCTCCGCTCTATCTGGGCTGTCAATCTATGGCCCGGTGAGCTGAGGGAAATGAGCCTGAAACATCTTCTTATGGGTAGGAACAAACACCCTCTTGGGCAGCCCCCTCTGAGGGTGGCCCTGGGTGCGGTGGGGGATGGCAGCTTTACGAGGGCTCTGCCAAACCAGACTGGCCTCTGTGGGCAGTCTGTGGACGGGGCTGGGTCCCCAGCCAGGGCTAGGGCCCCAGGGACCCTCTGTGGACAAAGACATGGAGGCTCAGGCTCAGGCCCAGGGTGGGGTGAAGAAGATGTCCGGGCGTCCGATCAGCCCCGGGTGGCATCGTCTGTGGGAGCAGACAGGACGAGGTTGGAGGACGAAGGGACGGCCCCTTATTCCCGGCTATGGCCACTGCCCTGACTCCAAATACGACCCTTTTCCTTATTATACTCAGATAATAGGACCACCGCTATGGCTATGTCTGGACAGAATCACAAAAGATAACATGTTGGCCCCCAAATAAACATGGGCACCTCTCTCTTGTGCAGCACCAAAGGTACCGAGGAACAGCCTCATACACCCCCATTCTCTCTGCTTTACTTTCCAAGGCCTTCAGCAAATAGTCTGTGAATTTCTCCAAGGTTTGCCCTCTCAAGAGCAACCCGGGCCCCAAACGCCTGTCCCACCGTTCTGCTTTGTGACCAGCACCCATCTCCTGTTCTGTGACATGCCTGAGGACCCCAAGTGCAGGTTCAACCCACCCCAAATCAAAGGGGAGCAGCTGTCACAGAGAGAGACTCTGTAGGTGGGGAGCAGGGCCAAAGGACCCAGAGAAGAAGCTGCTTCTCGGGGCTTAGCCCTGTTCTTCCAGCCCCGTCCCCACTGGGAGAATACCCCTGCTGCTCCAGCCCATGCTGGCCTCTCCGGGCTCCCTCCCGGCTCCCTCCCGGCTCCCTCCCGGCTCCCTCCCGGCTCCCTCCCAGGCCCCTCCTGACTCTCCCCAGTCAGGCTCAGAGGGAGGTTTCAGCCCCCCTGAGCCCCTCTCCTTGCAGCCCCCTCCCGGCCCCTGCTCTGGTCCCAGCTCAGCAGGAGATACCTCCTTTAACCCCGCCCACCCATCTCGGGGAAAGGCTAGGGTTTTAAATAGCAAAAACCTCCTTCCACAGAGAATCCCCATTGAGGCTGGGTCAGCAGGGCTGACTCCCGGTAACAGAGACAGTGAGCTCCTGAAGCAGGACCCTGCCTGCCCGCCTGCAGATCCGGTCCGCGCTGTGAAGGTATCCTCCTAGCCGCCTGCAGCCAGCGCAGTCCCAACCTCGCACCCCGGGGCCTTGAGTCCAAGCAGAGTTCCTCCCTCCATGTGACCTTCAGTGGCTCCCCAGTGCCCTGGGGTGGGAGCCCTGGAGTCTGGCCAGAACTTCTCCACTTCCCAAATGTGCCTTGATCTCGCAGCTCCTGAGGCTTTTGTGAAGGTGGTTCCCTATCCCTGGAGCAGCCTTTCCCATCTCCTTCACCGGCTTCCTCCCCTGACAACTCTCCCAGCCCAGCATTCCCCGCCCCCCCCCCATCCCTCCCGCTCCTCCCGGACAGCTCCAATCACTAAGTGCCCAGACCTGCGAGTCCTCAAGGGGTTCCCAGAATCTCACAGCGCCATCATTTCATTTCTAAAAAGCAAGAAGTGGGAACCAAACATATTGATTTGTGATTCTTTTCCTCCAACTCTTAATTTTCTCTGTGTTTCCCCTTACATTTTGGGAGCCTACCCAGAGTCAGAAATGCCTAGGTGGAATCTGGTTCTGACTCTTCCCAGGGAGGAAGTTTCCAGCAAATTGTTTAGGTGGGGCTCCGTCTCCTCACCTGTGAAATTAGGAGAAGCCATTCCCCCAAGTGCTGTGGGGCACGAGGAGTGTGTATAGCCCCTGACATTGTGCTGGGCACTTACAAGGTGCTTGATCAATGGGGCCCTCATCATCTATCTTGACTTTGATACAACAGTAACAATATAACAGCTTTGGCCTGCAGCCATGTTACGTAAACAAAACACAATGGGAGGCACTGGAATCTGCCTGTTGGAAAGAACCACCTGTTCTCTGTGTCAGGCGGCAGGGAGAAACCAGGGGAAAGGAGAAAGAGGCAGGAGAAGGAGTCTGGTTTCTTGAGTTCCACACAGGCAAAAGATGCCACAAAAGCAGCCACTGGGACTCAGGGACCAGACAGAAGGTTCTGGTGCAAACTGCTTTTCCAGCATCAGAATGGCACAGCAGGAGCTGACAGCAGCCCTGAGAGGCTCCCCAGATTTTCCCAAAAGATGGGGGAGTACAGCGTCCTGGAAAGTAAAGACAGGCAGGCGGTGCTGAGAGCAGGTGGGAGAGGAGAGCTTGGCCTCAGCATGAGGTCTGGGGGGTGAGTCAGAACATGGGGACTCTCTCCAGGAAGCAGGTGGAGCCTCTTGGGGTTAACAGCAGGGGGTGGGACTCCTCTGCATGTTCTTTTTAGAAAGAACACTTTAGGGTGCCTGGTTGTCTCAGTCACTTAAGCGTCCGACTTTTGATTTTGGCTCAGGTCATGATCTCAGGGTGGTGAGTTCGAGCCCCATACCAGACTCCTCACTGGGCAATGCAGTCTACTTAAGATTCTCTCTCTCCCTCTCCCTCGGTCCCTCCCTGTCACTTAGACATGGGCTCTCTCTCTCTTTCTCTCCCTCTCTGAAAAACCAAAACAGAAACAAAAAAAAAAAAAACGCTCTGACCACCAAGCATGAAGGAAAATTAGAGAAGGTCAGGTACATTCAACTCACATGTAGGTATTGCTCATGCAGGTGCACCAGCACTGGAAACACAAAAATGAATCCTCCCCTGGGTGTCTCCTCCTAAAATATAGCATGAACAATTCTGTCTGCACTTGACCCCCAGTGCCATGGCATTGTCTCTTCTCAGCTCGATGTACCTGCCCATACTCACAGCCTGCTGCGGAAAACGGGCCTGTCTATGGCTGTCAAACAATGAAGTCATGCACTGGGGGAGGGGTGTGCCAAGGAGCACATCCAAGGAAAGCATCATCGACCCAACCAAAACGGGTCCATCAAAAGGAAACAGGTAAGGGAGAAATATCCTGTGAGTCTCTATTATTCAGGGAGTCCTCAGTAAAATCCCTACCTTGAAACACTTTCTAATCTATTTGTAAAAATATGTATAACTGTTTATCTATAAGTATATACAATATATAAATATATACAAATATATAATTGTTTACTTATATATAATAAAAAACATTTATCTATATTAAATATACATCATTTTTAAGTTGTATGATTCTATTTATATAAAGTTCTAAGAAACTCAAACTCAAAGGTAGAGACAGAAAGCAGATTATTAGTTGCCCAGGGACAGGGACAGGCAGGGAGAGGGCCTTCAAGAGATTATAAAAGGGCACAGGGACACGACTTGGGGGGTAACGTTTATTTTCCCGATGGTGGTGATTCCATGGGTGTCTGCGTATGTCAAAATTTATCAAATTGAAAACTTTATGTATGTACAGTTGACTGTATGCCAACTATTCCCTCAATACAGCTGTTAATCAGGAAAGCTGTCGCCATGGGCAGGGGACACACGGGGATCTTCCGGGATACACGGACATTCTAGTCCTTGACCTGAGGGGGGGATACACGGAAGTTTTTTTCAATTATGACTCATTAAGCTGAAGACGATGCTTTTTATGTTTTACCCACCTTTATTGTGGTGATTTTTCACATTTTTTGCAGCTTTATTAGATCACATACTATGCGATTCACTGATTTAAGATGTACATTTCAGTGGCTTTTAGTGTACTCACAGGTGTGTGTGTCTATCACTAGCCGATTTTAGAGTATTTTCATCATCTCAAAAAGAAACCTCATACTCCTTTTTTAAAAAAGATTTTATTTATTCATTTGACAGAAAGAGAGAGCACACATGAGAGCACACATGAGAAGCAGACTCCCTGCAGAGCAAGGAATCCAATATGGGACTCGATCCCAGGAAGCTGGGATCACCATCTGAGCCAAAGGCAGATGCCCAACCGACTGAGCCACCCAGGCATCCCTGCCTCTCATACTCTAGCAACCAACCTCCATTTCCCCACACCCACCCCACTCCTAGCCCTAAGCAACCACTGATCTATTTTCTATTCCTCTATTCTGGATTTTTTATATGATGGGAATTGTGTAATGTGTGGTATTTAGGGACTGGCGTCTTTCACTTAACACAATGTTTTTATGCTTCATTCATTGGAGCATGAATCAGCACTTTGTTCCTCTTTATGGGTGACCAGTGTTTCATTGTATGGCTATACAACATTTTGTTTATCTGTTCATCAGTTGATGGGCATTTGGGTTGTTTCCACTTTTGGCTATTGTGACCAGTCCTGCTGTTAACATTCATGTACAAGTTTTTTGTTTTTTGTTTTTTTAAGATTTTATTTATTCATTTAAGAAAGAGAGCACATGAGCAGGGGGAGGAGCGGAAAGAGGACAATCAGACTCCAAGCTGAGCACAGAGCTGAACATGGGGCTCAATCCCAGGACACCAAGAGCATGACCTGAGCCGAAATCAAGACTCAGATGTCAATTGACTGAGCCACCCAGGTGCTCCACAAGGTTTATCCGTTTTTTATGAAGCTATGTTTTCATTTCTCCTGGGTATATACCTAGAAATGAAATTGCAGGCTTATATAGTAATCTGTGTTTAATTGAGGAACTACCAGTGTGTTTTCCAAAGTGGAGGCAGGGCGCCAGTTTCTCCATATCCTTGACAACACTTGTTATTATCCAACCATTTAATCTTAGCTACCCTAGTATTTGTGAGATGGTGTTTCATTATGGCTTGGATTTGCATTTCCTTTATGACTAATAATGTTGAGCATTTTTAATGTGCTTATTGGCCATCTCTATAACTTCCTTGAACAAATGTCTATTTATATCTTTTGTCCATTTTTAAAATTGGGTTTTGTCTTTTTATTATTGAGTTTTTATTTTTTATGTTTATTACCTTTTATTTCATTATTATCTATTATTATTACCTTTTATTTATTATTTTACTGTCTTTTATTTTGTCTTGTTATTGAGTTCTTTATTATTAAGAGTTCTTTATTCTAGATACAAGTCCCTTACCAGATATAAGCTTTATAACTATTTTCTCTGATTTTATAAGTTGTCTTTTCACTTTTTTTGGTGGTACCTTTTAAATTTTGGTGAAGTCCAATTCATTTACATTTTTCTTCACTGCTCATGGTTCTGGTGTCATATTCAGAACCCTTTGCCAAATCCAAGTTCATTAAACTTTACTAAAGTTTATTAAAATTTGCTCTTTTGCTTTCTCCTAAGTGTTTTTATAGTTTTAGGTCTACATTTAGGGCTTTCATCCATTTTGAGTTAATTTTCATATATGGGGTCCAACTTCTTTCTTTTGCATGTGGTTATCATTTATCTCATCACCATTTGTTAAAAATACTATTCTTCCCTCATTAAGTGATCTTGGCACTAATGATGAAAATGGTTGGCCATAGATGTGTGGCTTTATTTCTGGACTCTCAAATCTATTCTGCCTGTGTATGTATCCAGCCTTACGGTAGCAACATCACATCTTGATTACCATTGCTTTGTTCTTAAGTTTTGAAATAAAGACATGTTTCCTTTGCCCTGTTATTCTTCTTCAAGATTATTTAGGCTATTCTGAGTGGCTTTCCTTATGAATTTTAGGACAAGATTATCAATTTCTACAAAGTAGTCAGCTGAGACTCTGGTGGGGACTGTGCTGAACCCTTAGATCAGCTGGGCATGTGTTGCCATCTAACAACGTTCAGTCTTTCAGTCCCTGAACTGGGGTTGTTTTCCAATTACTTAGATATTCTTTCATTTCTTTCAATAATTTTTTGTAGTTTTCAGTATGAGTTTTGTACTTCTTTTGTTAAGTTTATTCCCAAGGTTTTATTTTTATTCTATAAAAATGGAATTGTTTTCTTTTTTTAAAGATTTTATTTATTTATTTGACAGAGAGCAAGTGCATGAGCTAGGGGAGGCAGAGAAGCAGACTCCCCACTGAGCAGGGCGCCCAAACAAGGGGCTCCATCCCAGGACCCTGAGATCATGACCGGAGCCAAAGGCAGACGCTTAACCGACTCAGCCAACCCAGGGTTAATTTCTTAATTTTACTTTGAAAAAAATTTTTTTTGCAAATGTATAGAGAGATACAATTAATTTTTATATATTGATCTTTTATCCTGCAACTTTGTAGAACTCATTTATTAGTTTTAATAGGTTTTTCAGGAATTCTTTAGAATCTTCTGTATACAAGATGATGTCATCTGCAAATATAATTTTACTTCTTCCTTTCCAATCTGGATGCCTCTTATTTCATTTTCTTACTAAATTGCCCTGGCTAAAACCTCCAGAACTAGGCTGAATAGAAGTAGTGACAGCAAACATCTTTGTCTTGTTTTTGGTCTTTGAGGGTAAGCATCCACTCTTTCACCATTAAGTGTGATGTTAACTGTAGGTTTTTTTGTAGAAGCCCTTTATGAGGTTGATAAAATTCTCTTCTATTTAGAGTCCAGGGAATGCTTTTATCATGGTGTTTACAATTGTTGTATCTTCCTGATGGTTTGACTCTTTTGTCATTGAAAGTGTCCCTTTTCCTCTCTAGTAACATTTTCTTGCTGTTTTAAAGCCTATTTTCTCTGATAACAACAGAGTCACTTTAGCTCTCTTACAGATGCTATTTGCACGATATGTTTTTCAATCCTTTCACTTTACCTTTATCTTTACCTTTGACTATAGCCTGTGTCTCCTGTAGACAGTATATAGGTGGATCATTCTTTTCAATCCACGCTGACAATCTCTGCTTTTTATAGAGTCATTTAATCATTCCCATTTACTGTGTTACTGAGATAGCTGGACGGACGCCGGTCACTGTCGCTTCTTGTTTTCTGTATCTCACACCGTGTCTGTTCTTCTCTTCCTCCTTTACTGCTTTCTTTAACATTGAGTATTGTGTAACCCAGCATTTTATTTTATCTTTCATGTTTTATTTTCACTATTTTTGAGAGTTGTTTTTTTTTTTTTAAGTGGTTGTTCTGGGGGCATCTGGGTGGCTCGGTCAACTGAGCATCTGATCTCTGAGGTCATGATCTCAGAGTCATGAGATCAAGTCCAGCATCAGACTCTGCACTCAGCATGGAGTCTGCTTGAGACTCTCTCTCCCTCTCCTCCTCCACCCCCCAAAATAAATAAATCAATCTTTTAAAAGTGGTTGTTCTGCAATTTGCCATGTATATCTCAACTATCCTAATCAATTACCTATTTATACTAGATTATTCCAGTGATATTTGGAAATAGTACTTCATTATAACTCTATTTTCCTTCTGCCTTTTTGTGGTATTATTGTTATACATATTGGATGTATTATGTTACTAAGCCAACGATGCATTCTTATTAGCTTATCATCTGTAGTCATTTCCTTCGCCCAGCGCAGCTTCTCCGATGTTTTCAGATGCTCCAACCCACTTCCGTTATGCTATTTTGGTAAAAACATCACATTTCTATATGTTATAGACCTCACAATACATTCTGTGAATATCATTTAATACATTGGCTCTTTAAAGCCATTACAAAAAGAAAAAAGTTATGCATTTTCACCATCTTTTTAAATTGTATAATTATATTTACCAGTGCTCTTTTTGTCACGTGTGGATTCAAATTATCATCTGGGGTCACTTGCCTTCAAACTCAAGAACTCCTTTACCCAAGTATTTCTTGCAAGGAGGGTCTGGTGGCAACAAGTTCCCTCAATTTTTGCTTATCTTGAAAAATTTTTATTTTTTTTAAAGATTTTATTTATTTATGTTGCAGACAGAGATCACAAGTAGGCAGAGAGGCAGGCAGAGAGAGAGGGGGGAAGTAGGCTTCCCGCTGAGCAGAGAGACCAGTGTGGGGCTCAATCCCAGGACCCTGAGACCATGACCTGAGCCAAAGGCAGAGGCTTTCACCCACTGAGTCACCCAGGCAGCCTGAAAAATCTTTATTTTGATTTTAATTTTGAAAAATAGATTTTATGGAAATAGGATTCTTGGTTGACAGTTTTCTCTTTGACCATTTTTAATGTTATCCCAAAGCCTTTTGCCCTTCATTGTTTCTGCTGAGGAGTCAGCAATTAGTATTCCTAGGGGTTGTCTTATAAACAATGAGCCTTTTTTTCTCTTGCTGCTTTCAAGATTTTCTCATTGTGTTGGCTTTCAACATTTTACTATGATTTGTCTGTTTGTGTATCTCTTCGCCTTGATACTGTGTGATGTTTTTTGGGCTCCCTGGATGTATAGGTTTCTGTTCTTCAGTAACTCTGGGGAATTTTTCAGGCACTATTTCTTCAAATGTTTTTTTCTGTTCAGTTCTCTTTCACCTCTACTTCTGGTATTGCCATTATATGTATGTTGGTGTCTCCTGTTTCCATGAGGCTCTCTTTACTTTCTTTATCCTTTTTCCTGTTCTTCCACTTGCATAATCTTTATTGGTAGAGTTCCACGTTTGCACATACTTTCTTTTGCCGGTTCAAATCTACTGTTGAACCCTGTAATGAATTTTTAATTTGTTATTATACTTTCTGTTCCATCGTTTCTATTTTGTTCCTTTTTATAATTTTATCTTTTTATCCATCTATTTGATGCAATAGTGTCATCAAGGACATGTCATCATGTCCTTCATCATGGTTTCCTTTAGTTCTATGAACATGTTTCTAATGACTACTTGAAAGTCTTTTTCAAATAAATCTGATATCTGGTCTCTCTCACAAGCAGCTTCTGTACCCTGCTTATTTTCCGGTGTATGGGCCATACTTTATTTTTCATGCTTTGTAAATTTTTTGTTGGAAACTGGACATTTTATATTTTTTTAAAGATTTATTGATTGATTTAAGAGAGAGAGTACAAGCACAGGGAGGAGCAGAGGGAGAGGGATAGAGAAAGATTCTCAATCAGACTCTGTGCTGAGCTCAGAGCCTGATGCAGGGCTCGATCTCACAACCTGGAGATCATGACCAAAGCCAGAACCATGAGTAGGATGCTTAACTGACTGAGCCACCCAGGCACCCCAGAAACTGGACATTTTAGATAACATACGACAGCAATTTTGGGTACCACTCTGCCCCCTCCTGCCTCTTTGAGCTTGTTATTATTTGCTTGTTTATTTGTTTAGTGACTGACTGGATTATTTGAGGGAAGTTTATTTCGCTCCCACAGTGTGCAGCCTTTAGTGCTGTCCCTCAGGGAGGTTCAACTTTGGTTATGCCCACAGCACGCTGGGATGACAGTGGTTTGGATATGGATTTCTTCCTCTCTTTCCATGATCATACCCAGCTTTTAGGCTCCATTCATTGCTCTACTGTTTTCAATAATAACTTGGAAGCATAAATTGCTCTACAAGTTAGTCCAATCAAACTCCTGCACTTTTGAAGAAACAATGTCCAAGGTCAATGTCTGATTTTTGTTCTGATGCCAGAAGGACTCCTCTCACTCCCTGCTTCTGTCCCACGAATAACCAGCCTACAGTTTATTTTTTTAATATTTTATTTATTTATTTGATAGAGACACAGCAAGAGAGGGAACACAAGCAGTGGGAGTGGGAGAGGGAGAAGCAGGCTCCCCACCAATCAGGGAGCTCGACATGGGGCTCTATCCCAGGACCCCGGGATCATGACCAGAGCTGAAAGCAGACACTTAACGACTGAGCCACCCAAGCTTCCCACTTTTTTTGGAAGTACTATTAGGCTCAGACTTTTTCATGCCCTGCAAATGAGAAGTTTTTCTGGAAAGAGATAAGGTACTATTTATTTTATGGTCTGTTTCTACCATGAGGCAAAATCTGAGCTAGGTCTCCGGAGCTGTGGGGAGGGATAATGGCAAACTTCTCTCTCTGTGACACTCTTGCTGTAGCAGCTGAACATCCCGTGGGTGATGGTGGAGAAACAACCTGGGGTCCCCTCAGCTTGCCTGTCCTGGTGTGGAACGTCCACCTCACAAGTTGGGGCATGGGTGACCAGAGACCCAGTATTCTTGGCACACCATTCCATGAGCGGCGGGGGGGTGGGGGGGGAGGCAGCCCCAACCTCTCCACAGAGTCACTGAGGACTTAGCTTCAGCAACGAGGAGCTGGGGACAGGATGAGACATGCTGAAGTCCTGCTCCTCCCAGCAGGAAAACCCTCTGGCTGGAGGCAGTGAAGAGGGAGTCCTGTGTTCTTGTCTGCAGCAATCTCGAGAGGAGTCTCTATCCCACAGAGCTAGGGTTGGAGAGGGAGAGCGCAGTCTTGGTTCAAACACCACAGATTCTCAATTTCTTACGATATTTTCACCAACGTTCATAACCGTTATGGAGTTTTAAGAGATGTTTCCGTTATTTGTTGTTTACCCTGAGAACCATCTTCTGAGGCTTTCAATGTTGCGTCGTATTTGGGGTTTCTTTGGGTAGTTGTCACCTGTTTCACTTGGGAGCAGGTCGGCAGAGCTCTTCATGCTGTCATGCTTGAAGTTGATCCGTATTTCATGTTTTTGAATTTTTACTTTTTTTAATGTATACTTAGGTACATATTATGGTGGAAGTATTGAATGTTTCAGGAAAGCTATTAGCTAAAAGAGATGCAATAAGCATTCAGATTCATGAATTTTCTTATTATGTTCTCCCTTCATACTAGACAGTGGAGGTTTGCAGTATACAAACTCTTTTATCTGGCCTTCTAAACTATGTGTACCTTCCCACTTGTCTTAGAAGTTGAGATCAGTTTCTATTTCATTCACAGGCTCATCTGTACTCTAATTGCTTTCAGAAGATTAAAAAAAAACACCCTACAATTAAGCCAAATCTCTGTAAGCCTCACTGGTGGCTTAAACATCATAGAATTGTCATCTGCCCATTTATTTTTTTATGATATTCAGTTTATAACTACATTGGATGGGCAGCTACTGGGAATACTGCATCATTTTTTATTTTATTCTGTTTTGCTTTATTTTATTTTATTTATATTGTTTTGCCCTTCTTTATAGTCATTAGGTATGGTATCTCTGTCATCCCTTTAGGTGTATTATTATATTTATTGTATGCATTGATCTTGTCTCAAGTGGTTCATTTCTTTTTCATAGGTGACAAATTTTTTTTGCCTTTCGCACCTCATCCAGAAATTCTTCCATTTATTTGCTTTAAAATGTTTTGTCCTAGTGAGCAATGTACAGTAAAAGACCTGTATATTTGCTCTTTCTGTTCTTCCTTCCTTCCTGATATGCCAAGGTTCTGTATTTTATCATTTCCTCTCCATTTCAAGACTTTCTTTGGCCATTCTTTTAGTATAGATCTGTAGATGACAAATTATCAGTTTTCCTTCATGCAAGAACGTCTCAATTTTTCTCTTCACATCTGAAGCATATATTCAGAATTCTTCTTTTGTTTTTAGGATTTCACCAATCCATTTGAGAGAGAGTGTGTGTGTGTGCAAGCATGAGCAGGGCAGGAGGGTGCAGAGAGAGAGAGAAGCAGACTCCCTACTGAGTAAGGAGCCCAACACAGGGCTCTATCCCAGGACCCTGGGATCATGACCCAAGCCAGCCCAGCTGATGCAACGCAACCACCCAGGCACTCTGCACTGGAGGTAACATTCTAAGTTGACAGTTCTACTCTTTTAGCACTTGAAAATGTTATATCACTTCCTTCAGACCTCCGCTCTTTCTTTCTTTTTATTATTAAAGTAAATTTGACATACTCTATGGTTTTTAAGAGAAATTCACTGTTATTTGAATTTTTTAATTTATAAATATAGTGTTGTTTCCCTCTTATTGCTTTTAAGACTTTTATTTATTTTATTATTATTTTTTTTTTTTTTTTTTTTTTTGCTTTAGTTTTCTGGAGTTTAATCACATATCTTAGCATGGGCTTCTTTGGTTTTACCTGCTTGGTTTCACTAAGCTGCTTGAATCTGGAGATTTATGTATTTTGCCAAATTTGGTAGAATTTCAGCTGCTATTTATTCTGATATTTTGTCAGCTCTGTTTGTCCTCTTCTTGGGGACCACAACCTCATAAAAAGTTTTAAATAGATAGATAGATAGATAGATAGATAGATTTCTTGATTTACAGGTCCCCAAGGCTCTGCTCTTTCTTTTCCTTTTTTTCAGTTTAATTTCTCTTGGTTACTCAGATTGGGTGATTTCTGTTGCTCCATCTCCAAGTTCATTGGTTCTTTCCTCTGTTCTTTCCATTTTGCTGTAAACTAATCCCGTGAGTTTTTTAGTTCAGGTTTTTTTTTTTTTTCAGTTCTAAAATTACTATGTGGTTGTTCTTTATCTCTTCTATTTCTCTGCTGAGACCTTTTTTTTCTTTGCTGAGAACTTATTTTTTAATTTCTTGTAAGTGTGTTTATAATTGCTTGTTGAAGCATTTTTATGATGACTGTTTTTAAATCCCTCTTCAGATAATTCCGCATGTCTGTCATCTCAATTTTGTTAGCTGTTGATCATCTCTTTTCATTCAAACTGAGATCTTCCTGGATTTTGGAATAATAAGTGATGTTTTATAGTACTCTTATCATTTAAGTCATTTGCAATGAGACTCTGGTTCTTATTTATATTTTCTGTTTTAGCTGATTTCCTCTGACACTGCTCCAGTGAAGAAAAGGGTCAGAGGAAGTGTATCACCCCATTACTGCCAGGTGGGGCAGAAGTCCAAATTCCCCACTCTATCTCCATGGGTAACCTAGAAAGGACGGGAACCATGTTACTGCTAAATGCGTAGGAAGCCTCTTCTGACACCACCCTGACTGGGAAGGGAGGGGCAACTCATTACTGCTCCCAATATGGTTGGCATGGTCTTTGCTGAAGGAGATGGGGGGAGGGGACATAATTTTTCTCGTTTTTTCTCTGATATTTGACTGAGTTGGATGGCTGTTGTCTAAAAGTTTTTTGCCTGGGTGGCTCAGTCCAATAAGCCTCTGCCTTCGGCTCAGGTCATGATCCCAGGGTCCTGGGATCCAGCCCTGCTTCTCTCTCTCCTCCCTGCTCGTGTTCATTCTTGCTATCTCTGTCTCTCTCCAATAAATAAATAAAATCTTTTTTTTTTTTTTAATTTTCTCTGTTGCTTGACTGCCCCTTTCCTGGTCCTCAAGCTAGAAAGAACAAGCTTTTATTCAGATCTTCTTTGTCTGTGCTTCTAAGCATTTTGGGTGGCCAGCATCTAGTCCAGGGTATATTAGGCAAACAAACAAACAACAAATCTGGGAACTCATGACTGTCATTCCTTGGGTCCCAGGGTCCCTGGCCAGTATACCTTCTTTTTTCCACCTTTTGGAATCTTCTTCGGTTTGTTTTATGTATAATGCCCAAGGTATTTAGCTATACTGAGTGGGAGGAATAAGAGGACATGCCTAAGAGGAACTATATTCCATGGGCAAGACAACATCTTGCTTTCCTTATCCTAGACATTCTGCATAATTGTTTTCCACTCCCCTTTCTCAACTTGCACTTTGATACATTCCTTGTTTCACTGGTCTTCAGAGACACCGATGGTAGGAGGCAAAGACAGAAAGGATTTGTTTGCTGTTTGTTTAGGAAAAAAAAAAGAAAGAAAAGAAAATGGTACCTGCACCTGAACACCTCAGTCTTTCAGTATTCCTGAGTTGCCTGGGAGAAAACAAATCTTAAATCCACATGAGTGGCGGCTCCATGACACACACTAGTTTTCATCTCAAAATGCACCATCTCCTATTTGTCCAAGACACTGTGCAGATCCAAAAACCATCATCCTGTTTGAGGTGGGGAGGGTATGCAGAAAAATCTGATGGTTTAATTAAAGTTTGAAGAAAATGGACCAATGAAAAGATTTCCTTTAGCACCCTGAGCCACATCTTTGCCCAAGTCAGCCTTCAGTCAGTAGAGGTCTTCAGACTGTCCAGCACTGAGAAACAGTGAGGCCTTTCATGAGCATCTCTCCAGCTTAGCCTCTGAACTCCATCTGGGCCAGATGGGCAGTCTGCAGAGTAGGCCTTGGAGTTTGCTCAAGTGCCCCTCAGTGCCCCCGTTCCTTGTCTCAGGGGGCGCCAGTGTGAAGGAGAGAGAGAGTTTGCTCTGGCCTCATGCTGACTGTGGTATAAAACCCCACGAGGAGAGCACTTACCAGCTAATGTGACTTTGGTTATATTCCCAACTCAACCTCTCTTATTTCTTCTATATAATGGAAATAACAGAAGGTAACTTAATGGAATTATTGAAGGCATAGAAACAGTATGTGAAGTTTCTGGCACATAATTTCTATTTGATCTACATCAGCTATTATTACCATAGGCAGAGAATTCCAACATAAATAAAAGTTCTCCAGGGGCACTTGGCTGGTTCAGTTCAAAGAGCATGAGACTCTTGATTTCAGGGTCATGAGTTTAAGCCCCTTTTTGGGCAGAGAGATTACTTTAAAATGAATGAATGAATGAATGAATGAATGAATAAAAAAAATAAAGTCTTCCAATGTAAATATTTTAGACACCATGAGAAGTGTGTGTGTGTACAGATAGATGATTGTATTTCCCAGGTAAGAGGGTAGTAGCTGAAGTGCATCTTGTATCCAACTACTAACTTCACATAAGCTATATTCTTGAGTTATTACTACCCACCATCCCACCAATCCTCGGGTTATATTATCCTTGTGTTTTCCACATTCCATATTTAAGATGCTTAAAATTTCTTATGCCAAAGCAACATTCTAATCTCACTCAAGATTAGTGAGTCCTGCTCCAGGCCAAGCAGGGACACAGGTACATGTTAAAAGGACTTCTTCAAGCTAAAGGTAACCTCTAATGAAGTATAGATCTCAGCTAATCATGGATTAAAGGGTGGGGACAGGATTATTATGTAAATAAGACTTCTTTGTCTTTATGATCACAGTAATACCATTTTTACCCTTCACTTTTCTAAGGTGAGCTATAAGGTTCCTGTACTCATTCTGATTACACAGTTAATCTGAATTTAAATGCCCATAGTCCCTGGAGTCTATGTCATTTGGCCTTAAGGTTGAATAATTCAGGCATAACCACAAGTCCAGGGATGACAAGTAGGTTTTATGTGTTATCCCGCATGTCAGTGCCCATTGATTTGGAATGTCTGCCTGGAAACAGATCCTAATCCAGGCCTAGCTGGGGAGGGGGAAAAAAAATAAAATAAAAGCGCAGTAATTGATTAGCCATGTCTGCAATGGACCAAAAATGGGTAAGTAGTGAGTATGCTAGGTATTTGCAATTTCTGCATACACCATAGCAGTAACATTTTATGTCTGTAAACTGATACAATCTCTGTCACATGTTCTTCTACCTCCTCCACCTCTTTTTCTTCCTCTTCTTTTTTTAAACATTTATTTTTTCTTTTAATATTTATTTACTTATTTGAGAGAGAAAGAGAATGTGCAGAGGAAGAAAGAGAGAGACACTTTAAGCAGACTCCACGCTGAGTGCCGAGCCCAGCACAAGGCTCAATCTCACAACCCTGAGATCATGACCTAGAGTCATGATGTTTCACTGACTGAGCCACCCAAGTGCCCCTTAAACTCTCATTTCAACGCCTAAAAACTATTCTAGTTTGTAGGACATACAAAGGCAGACTATGTGCTCGAGTGGGCCCACAAGCTACAGTTTACTAACCTCTACACTAAAGGCTAGAACACGGTACTATGCGAATATAACTATCTATCTGGCACATATTCTGACCAGAATTGCTTTCCCTGGAAACCTATAACCCAGTGGAAACAAAGTAAATATCTAATATCTAGCCTATTTTTTAATAAAAAGCAACTCTTTCAAAAAGTGATATAAATATCAGGGCACCTGGGTGGCTCAGTGAGTTAAAGCCTGTGCCTTCAGCTCAGGCCATGATCTCAGGGTCCTGGGATCGAGCCCCACATCGGGCTCCCTGCCCGGCAGGGAAACCTGCTTCCCACCCCCATCCCCCGCCTACTTGTGATCACTGTCAAATAAATAAATAAATAATCTTTTAAAAAAGGTGATATAAATATTAAGGATATAAAGCAAGTCTTAAAGAAATGTAGCATTGATACATTGACACCAATCAGTCCATCTAAACTTTTATCAATTTCTGTACTTATGAATGTTGTATGTATCTTTCTTTAATGTTAAAAAAAAAAAAAAAGTCCTCCAAACTGCGTATTTCTTCATTCATTCTTGCTTTGAGCCTGTCCACTGTTGACTGTGGCCGGCTGCTGTCTGTTTCCGTTGTAGCTTTATAGTTCTTTTGGGGTCTTAATGGTAGCATTTTTGCTGACACGAGACATCACTTGAAAATCCCCACTTAGGTCAAAGATCTTTTTTTTCAATCGCTTCTAAATTTTTCCAAAAAGGAGCTTGTCTTTCTGGTTTTTTTCCCTCCTGCAACTCATAATTAGAATAGAAAAAAGAAATTCTATGGTTTGGGGATAGTCCACAATTACAATTCTTCAAGACTCACTTTCTATTCACCATAATGAAAATAATATAAATATGTGACTGATATTTATATAAATGATTCCTCAGCTGAGCAAATTACTGGAGAGAGAATATTCCCACTTTTTCCTGTCTGATCTGCTTCCTCTTTACCCTTAACCTTGATTTGTGTTCACACTCTGAGCTACATAGAAAGATATCTCTGGTGGGTTATCTCCAACCAATGTTATTTACCTCCCAAAACTTCTGCCCTGAACTGTAGGTCAACATTTTTTGCTCTTCAGTCCTGAACTATAAATACATGTCTTTTTTTTTTTTTTACATGGATCATACTTCTGGTGTCATATCAATAAATAGGTCTTTCCAGTTTTCTCAAACAAGTGATTTCTGGAAAGTGGAGCCAAATCATGGAGGCCCTCAAATGTACAGTGAGGAGAATGTACTTTATCTAAAGGCAGTGGATTTGCAGGGGCATGTTTAGTGTTGGGTTGTCTAAGTTCTTTATATATCTTGGATATTAGTCCTTTATCAGATAAATCATTTGCAAATACCTTCTCCCACTCAGTCAGTTGGCTGCCTTTTCATTCTGTTGATAATTTCCTTTGCTGTGCAAAAGTGGGGGTTTGGGGGTAGTCCCCATAGTTTCTTTTGCTTTTGATTCCCTTGCCTGAGGAGACATATCTACAAAAATGTCTCTATGGCTAATGTCAAAGGGATTACTGTCTTATGGTTTCTTCTAGGATTTTTATGATTTCAGGTCTCATATTTAGGTCTTTAATCACTGTAAGTTTATTTTTGGGTATGGTGTGAGAAAGCGGTCCAGTTTCATTCTTTTACATGTAGCTGTCTGTTTTCCTCAGCACCATTGCAGACAATAAACTGTCTTTTTCCCATCATATATTCTTGCCTCCTTTGTCTTCATTAATTATATGGTCAGTCTTTATAAAGTTTAGCCATTCTAATAGGTAAGCAGTAGTAACTCATTCTGGTTTTCAATTGTATTCCCCTAATGGCCAGTGATGTTGAACATTTTTTCACTTGATTATTTGCCATTCATATGTCTTTTTTGGTGAAGTGTCAATTCAAATCTTGGGTCTATCTTTTTTAATTGGGTTATTTGTTTTCTAATTATAGAGTTTCTTAATATAGTTATATAAATTTCAATATATATAGTACTTTATGTATACATATTTAATTTTTTTTTGTTTTTTGTTTTTTTAATAATAACTTTTAAAAAAGATTTTATTTATTTATTTGACAGACAGAGATCACAAGTAGGCCGTGAGGCAGGCAGAGAGAGAGAGAGGAGGAAGCAGGTTCCCTGCTGAGCAGAGATCCCAATGCGGGGCTCGATCCCAGGACCCTGGGATCATGACCTGAGCTGAAGGCAGAGGCTTAACCCACTAAGCCACCCAGCCACCCCTTAATTATATGTTTTTGCAAAGATTTTTCTCTCCCTGTCTATGGCTTGTCTTTTCATTCTCTGAAAGTGTCTTACAGAGAATAGAACGTGGTTTTTTTAAAGATTTTATTTATTTATTTGACAGAGAGCGACATAGTAAGAGAGGGTACACAAGCAGAGGGAGTGGGAGAGGGAGAAGCAGGCTTTCCATGGAGCAGGGAGCCCAATGTGGTGCTCAATCCCAGGACCCTGGGATCATGACCTGAGCCGAAGGCAGACGTTTAACAACTGAGCCTCCCTGAGAACAGAAGTTTTTTGTTCTGGTGAACTCCAATATATTAATTTGGCCTTTTTTTTCTTTGACATGGATCATACTTCTGGTGTCATATCAAAGACACCTTCATTTAACTCAAGGTCACAAAGACTTTCTTTTAGGATTTCTTCTAGAAGTTTTATAGTTTTAACAATTTCGCCTTTGGGTTTGTGATACATCTTAAGTTCATTTCAAATTTGGTTTAGGAATATGACTCATCCTGAGTGAGAAGTATGAATCAAAGTGAGAGGTATGAATCAAACTCTATTTTTTCACCTATTGATATCTAATTGTTGTAGCACCACTTGAGGGAAAAACCATCCTTTCTGCACTAAATTGCCTTGCATCTTTGTCACAAATCAATGGTCCATATATTCATGGATATGTTTACATATTCTTCCTTCTCCTCCATGAGTCAGGAAGAATTGGAAACCGTGGACTATCCACAAACTATAGAATTTCTTTTTGTGAGTATGTCTTGATCTCCAACCAGGGAGGGAACTCCATGACAAAAGGAGCAGGTCCTCAAACACGTTGTGGCCCACACACCTAGCACGTACTCAGCCCAGAGCAAACAGCAGGGAACACTTACTGGGTAGCTTGGTAAGGAAATGAATGGGGAACTAAATGGTAGAGGTTGGCCTGCCTGTGGGTCTCCTGCTCCATCCTCTGCTTCCATCAATTTCCTGTGGCTCTGAGTAACTCATGTGTCTAATCTACCTCTGCCCCTGGGACCTGATCCAGCCCTTTGTAAGGTAGAAGGGAAAACCAAGCAGTCCCTGGTTTCAGGAAAGGGAGAGTCCATGGGGGACTTTCTCCCTGATCAGATTCTGGGAAAGCTGAGGCAGAAATATCGTAGCCACCAACTGTCCTTGAAGTAGACTTTGCCTTTCTCCCTTCCCTTCTAAGCCTGAAGGTTTAATAATGATCAGGGGAAAAAGGTTTATGTTCCCATCCACAACTGTAAAAGAGGAGGAGCTGCTGAAGCCACAAGCCTGGGTCTTTCCAGACCCATGTGCCATGGGCAGCATTTCATTCTGTTTTCATCCCATGAGGCATAGGTAAGAAGGGGAGGTCTGTAGCACACAGGAGTCAAGTCCCTTGCCTGAGGTCACATGGAGCTCCGTGGAGGGTGTCAGTCACCGGAACCTTCAAATCTAAGACTCCTGGCCTGTTGGCCTTGGCCCTGGCAGTGAGGTGGTGTCAGCGGGCACCCCTGTAGCACAGGGGAAGGCTCTCCTTGCAGAATAGTAGCTCAGAGTAATTGCAAAAGGCCTGGGAATCCACAGTCACTCCAAAGATTGCCTCCATTCTGACAAAATAACAACACACACATTTACTTGGTGCCAATTTTCCCAGTTAAAGTAGTTGAATGCTATTTTGGTGACTAGGTATAAATTCATGTTTTAAAAATCAAATGGCATGCTTTTTAATTTCATTCCATAGTCTATCAAACCATGTGAACAAGAGGCCCAGCTGCTATCATGGTCCTTAACCTTTTATTGATGTCCTTTTTTTTTTTTTAAACATATAATGTATTATTTGTTTTAGGGGTACAGGTCTGTGATTCACCAGTCTTCCACAATTCAGAACGCTTACCACAGTACATAGCCTCCCCAGTGTCCATCACCCAGCCACCCCATCCCTCCCACCCCCTTTGTTGGTATTCTTAATGGAGGTATCCCTTACTTAACAGAATTGGAGTCTTCCAAGCTCCAGACCTGAGAGGGACCATGCCCTGGGGTTCAAGGTGCAGTTTCTTTAATCACATCTACAACAGTGATGAGCTCAGGGTGTTACGTGTGTGTGATGAATCACTAAATCCTTCCCCTGAGACTACTATTAATTTAAATAAAAACTTGAAATTTAAAAAAAAAATCATGTCTGCAAAAGCACGCTGGAACCAAGATAGGATTTAGCCACTCCTAGCTTTGCCCTCCACAGTGGAGACAGAAGTGAGTCCCAAGGGCACAGGGAGAGTAAGAAGGAGCGGGGGAGCCACCACCCTCCAGCCCCAGGGTCAGGCAGACTTGCGCAGGTGCTGCCCAGCACCCCAACCCCCGAGGTTGTTCAACTTCTCCCCCAACCCTGTCCATTCATGCATCAGGAAAACCACAGACTTGAGCCCTTGGCTAAGGGCCTTGTCTCCCTGCATGGTCCCACCAGCCTGTCACTGAACACCTGGGGAGCTGTCCGAGTGCATCACACTTAGTACTCAGACACTTCCCGCAGACACTCCTGACCCCTGTTCTGGGAGCTGAAGGGCCAGGGATGGATGGAGCCCAGGCCCACAAAACCACAGAGAGACTGTCCCAAGATCAGCGTGGAGCCCTGCTGTCACATCCTTCCCAGATCTGGACCTTCTGGGGCACCGGGGCACACAGCAAGGCAGCAAGCAGGGTGAGGTGTGGGGGAAGGGGTTTGGGGCCTGACAGAACCCTGACTGTGCTGACACGGAGGAATCCCTTAACCTCTCTGAACCCCCATTTCCTTATCTGAAAGTGGGGATAAGAGCCTACCTAGCCAGCAGGACACAGAGTAAAGGGCTCAAGAGGGCTCCTGTCTCATCGAATGCCCCAGATTCCACCGTCCTATTGAGAATTTTTGACATAAGCCATCTTTTTAAAACACCAGTGTCCTGGGGAGGCTTAACAAACGGAGTCCTCCAGCCCTAGTTTGAAAGTCCTTTCTGTTTTTAATGGTTCTGTCTCCCTAAGAGCAATGAAGTGGAGGGAGACAAGGGAGCCAGGGGAGTTGGGGTCGGAAGGGAAAGGCCCAGGTGAGGAGGGAAGAAGACAAGCAGGGCCCACCTCACAGGTGGCACTCAGGTGCAGGGCTGGGAATCCGGGGTATTTTTTCCCTGAGGAGCCAGTCAGGACCCTACGCCAGCGTCTGGAAGGACACAGGCCAGCAGGTGGCTTGAAACTGTGTGCAACGCTGTGAACTGCCCTCCAAACTTCTAACACGTCTATGACAGGAGAGGCCCCAGGACAGCCACCGAGCACACACCTGTTCCCCAGGAGTCAGAGCTTCCCTCAGGGGACAAACAGATGCCTGGACAGACACTGGTTGGATGGACCCCAGTGAACTCCCCTAGACGGCAGTTGGCTGGGCTCCCTTCACACCAGCCACCACACGACGGCTATGGACTCAGTACTCATTCCTACCCCCAGCCCTCCTCACCGGGCTCTTGTCTCCTCTGGCCCACCTGATCCTTCCAGCTCATTCCTGGACCTTTTTCAGTCTCGGCTCAAATGTCACGTCTTCAAAGAGACCATCCTGGTTCCTCCCCATCCAAAACAAGCTCCTTGTCCTACTGAAGTGTCCTCCTCCTCCCCTTCACGGCTCTGACGTGACTTCTAGGTATGGATTCATTTGCTTGTGGTGGTGGGGTTATATTTTTCTAGGATATTCACCAAGGCCTGGTAAAGAACAGATCCAGGGCGGGTCTCTGAGAGCTTGAGGAGGTGTAGAGCCCCAGGAGGGGACTCTGAACTGAGCCCTGGGAGGGCAGCCAGGCCTGCTGGGCAGGAGGCTGGACCCAGGAACCCTGCCACATAAATGGTCCATGGAACCGCACAGGCCTCCCAGAACCTAGACATAACCCACAGGAGAGAAAAAAAGGGAACCCCCAGCAAACCGTGATCATTTCATATTTGCTCTCCCAATGCAATGCAGTCTCAGAAGAGGAATTAAGGTAAATTATAGAAAATTAAAGTTACATTTTCTTGCACACCCAGGATCGAGGTTATGAAGTTCATTCATGCCTGTCTCACTTCCTTGCTCAGCTATAATCTGTATCCCGCACTTGACTCTAAGTTCCATAAAGGCAGAGATGTCGCTCACTTTGTAACTAGCGTATTCCCAGGGCAGGCACTGGACCTGGCCCCTAGTACACACTCAGTAAATTTGGGGGGTAGGAGGGGTAGCTACATGGATGAGGCCTCCTCTGCCAAAACCATCCCTCACGGCACGTCTCCTTGTCCCTTCGGACAAGCATCTCTTCCCTTAGGACATGGACCAGGCATGTCCGAATCCCCCTCCAAAGCTGTTTTCCGGGAAGCTGACACAGGGGCTTTGCTCCGCCATGAGGCCTGAGGCCTCTGAGAAGCAGGTGACAGCTTGGGCTAAGCTGGTCTCTTTGTTCCCAGCTTCAAGGCGGGCTGAGCTGATGCTTGCCAGATACCACTGCCAGGTTGGGCCTGCCAGAACAGGGGGCCAATCCCAAGCCAGGGAATGTATCAGGAGATTCTAGGGGTGGTGGGGGGAGCACCAAGAGAGCACTCTCAGGTCTTCTGGGAGCATGCCCGAGCTCCAAGTCCACATGTCAGGCCGTGCTGCCCCTTGGGGTAAGAGCTTCTGCCAAGGGCGGGAAGCGACCGAGGCAAGCTAGGTCTGCCCCAGTGCCTCCTGAGAAATAAGCCAAGTGGTCCTACAGGCAGCCAGTACATGTAGAAGGCTGGGAGCTGGAACAGAGTGGGGATGGTTTACCAGCCCTTAGACTTGAGGTCTGGGTCTTCAGCTCACTGAGCCTCTTTTGCTCATGGCCAGAACATTACCCTTCTCGCCTCTGCCCATTTAGCTCTTTGAAATTCTGCACCATGGGCTCCCTGTCCAATGGCAAGGGCTGGTGAGTCACGCCGGCATGAGCAAGCACAAGTGAAGGCTCGTTTGGGTGGTTGCCCTACGTACATCGTTAGAGCGTGCAGCCTTTATGTCCTGCACCGCCTCCTGTCCAACCACGATTCAGTCTTCGATCTACAGGTCATCACTTAGTGTCTCCATTAGGCCTTGTGTTGGTTTGTCTCCAGTGATTCTGTTTGTCTGAAACTTGTGCCTTAATAGCCTCCTCAGGCAGGGCTCATGTGAATTGTATTGCCCGACTCCTTACAAGTCCATGACAGTTCATGGTCTTTATACTTCAAGGTCACTTTGGAAAGAAAGAAAATCCTTAGCTCACACATTATTTCCTTCAACGTAAATATGTTCATCTAATGTCTTCTGGCATGAAATGCTTCTGACAAAATATCTGAGGCCAACCTGACTTCTTTTCCCTAGAGAAGTGCCATCCAACAGAACTTTCTGCACTGATGCAAGCTTTCTAGAATCTGTGCTGTCTGTTGTGATAACCGCTAATTATGTGTCCTTGCTGAGCACTTAGAGCATGAAAGGAATTGATTTTTTAATTTTATTTCATTTTAATCTACATAGGTACATGAGGCTGGTCAACTACCATACAGGACTGTGCAGCCTTAGATTGACCTGGCCTTATTTCCTACATATCCAAAAGACTTTTTCTTTAAAATTTGCTTATTTTAGGGGCCCCTGTTTGGTCCCATCAGTTAAGCATCTGACTCTTGATTGTAGCTCAGGTCGTGATCTCAGGATCATGAGCTCGAGCCCAGTGTCAGGCTCTGCACTCTGCACAGAGTCTGCTTGTCCCTCTCCCCCTGCTCACACTCTCTCTCGCAAATGAATAAATGAATAAAATCTTTAAAAAAATAATAAGATGAAATCTACTAATTTTACTGTAAGTCTCATCACAGCCCTTCTGTTCCAATTTTCCTAGGTACAGAGTGCCAGACTTTGATATTTTGTTTCAAGTTCTTTTTATTTCAGGGAACTTTTTAAAAAATCAATTTAATTTTAATTGAATATATTTTAAAGATTTTGTTATTATTTATTTATTTAGAGAGAGAGAGCACACAAGTGGGGGGAGGGACTAAGGGAGAGGGAGAATCTCAAGCAGACTCCATGCCAAGTGCAGAGCTTGAGGTGGCAGAGCTCAGTCCCAGGGTCCTGAAGTGATGACCTGAGCTGAAATCAAGAATCAGATGCCCAATGGCCTGAGCCACCCAGGCACCCCTTCATTTAGTAGACTTTAATATTCATTCTGCTTTGGTCTTCTTCCTCAGCCATTGCTCTCATACATATATTGGATCTTCTTTGTCTTCTTATCCATCACTGTCTCTCAAATCATTTTCACAGTCTCTTCATTTCCTTTTTAACTTTAAAGATTCACAAGAACCATGTGCAAAAGGATTTAGGGGTCAGTCTGAATTAGACCCCACATGGGGCAATTTGAACATGAGGCCACAAAACATCATAAGGTGGCCAATTTTCCCACACTGAGGGGGTGGGGTGGGATCCATGTTCTATGCAGCCCAGAAGAAAGACAAATAACACCAGAATTCATAAGTGTGTTTCCTGTGAGCTGCTACTGAGCCATCAATATCTAGTTCAGTCTGATGTGGAGGCTGGTCCCAGAGTGGGCAGGGAGGGTCTGTGTGAGGAAAAGTACGTCTAAGGCATATCTTTTACTTGGGCAGTCACTTTTTAGAGGGAAGAAAAGTCTTCAAGAGTAGGGACTGCTTCTTATCCAACTTTTCATTCCAAATATTTTACACACAAAATGGTACATAAATACTTATTAAATTGAACCCAACTGTAAGGGCAGAACCATATATTTATCCTTATTAAATTTAATCTCATTAGATTGTACTCTTAATTACTGTCTGTTGAGGAGCTCATTGAATTTACATTCTATTATCCATTTTATATTCCTAGTGCCAACCAGCTGTGTGACACACACCACAAGTGTGCAGATGCCAATCTCATCCCAGCATGAAATATAAAGAGCAGGAAGGGAATGAGAACAGAGCATCTGTATGGCCTACCTACAGAGATACCCATTAGTCATGCTTGCCTGAGTGAGGCCATGACTCAGTTATACCCCACCCAATTATCAAGTGAAAAAAGATCACAGCTAACACATACTGAGCATCTACCAGGCACCACACTGTGTGATTTACATCAACAAGATTATTATGGCCTCAAAATAACCCTATAACCTGGAAGTAGAGTTCAGTGTCTAAGAACGGAGTCTCTGAAATCAGACTTTCCAGGTTCAAATCCCAGTTAGACCATCAACCAGCCCTGTGACAAGGGATTAGTACTAACCCCTCTAGGTTCCCAGTTTCCTCTCCTATGAAAGGAAAGAATTGGCTGTACTCACCACATGCAGTTGTGAGACAAAATCAAATTATATGCATAACATGCTTACCTCAGTCTCCCACGGGTGTTATGTATCTAGGGTATAGCAGACATTGGTTTTACCCTTACACTGAGGAAAATGGAGGGCTGTAGACATTGAGTAACTTGTCGAGTACATATAGCGAGAAAGTGGCCACACCCATGCTCCTGACATTTCTCTTTCCATCTTGTCCACAAGTAGATGATGAGGGATTTTACAAGTCCTAGTATGGTTCAGATACACCCTGTCTTTGGCATTTCCTTGCTCACCAGTATTTAAAGCCTGTCCTGAGAGAGACAGGCTGACAAGGAAATTAAGGAGTGTTAGAGAACTTTCCTTCCTGGTTACTCATGCTTTTTCTTCACCTAGCCTGTGATACCTGGATGTCAGAACAGAAGAATGATCAGAGACAAGATCGGGTCATAAATATGGAGCGAGTGAGTAGAGCGAGTAAGTGGATGGGTGAATAAATGGACAGTCAGTCAGCACACTGTCACACAGACTGCAAAGCTGTCCAAAGTCCAACCCTTGATGATGTGGGCTGTGCCCTGGCATCCTGACAGCTTTCATTGCTGTGGACATCCTAGGGAATTCAATCCCTCACTCCTTAGGAAGTCTGCTGTTCTCGTGACACATGGGGACATTCCCAGCGTTAGAAACTACAGCCAGCCATAAAACATTTTTAAAGCCCAATCAACAACCGTCTCTGCTTTATGTGAACATGCCGGGAAGGAAAACGACTGCTGGGGACCCTGGCTGGAAACTCTGGGGCCACACCCACCCCTGCCTCCTCCCTGTGTGACTGTCCCAGCTCCCATGAAGTCGCCTGGCTCTGTCATGCACTGAGACTGTATGGGAATGACTGAGATTCTCATTCCTTGCCTAGAACCATCATTACTGAAAGATTTAAGTCCTCACACTTGATTGAACCCAACTGTGCCAAACTCCATGTAGTTACTGACTGACCTGCTGCTGGAAAAATCCAAAATCAGTGAGCTCCTTCATCTTTTTGCCCCAGTCAGAGGGTAGAAATCCGAAGAGAGAAAACAATCATCTTGTCAGTCACTCAGCTCCCAAGGGCTGCTCACCTCTCCAGCCTGATCACACTTTACACTTGGATAAGACCCTCTGGCTGTGGGTGCCCCAAGGTGCCACATGGCTGGACAACCCTGGGCTCCACCAGGGGCTCCCTACACTCTGCCTCATTTCCCAAGGATCTAGTTCATAATTTCTTTACTTTTGTGACAGTTTGAAAATGTCCATTAAAAAGCTGGGTGTGGGGGGCACCTGGGTGGCTCAGTTGGTTAAGCATCCTACTCTTGATTTCAGCTCAGGTCACAATCCAGAGTGGTGACATGGAGCCCTGCATCTTCAGGCTTCAGGCTGGGCATGGAGACTCTTAAGATTCTCTCTCTCTCTCTCTCTCTCTCTCCCTCTGCCCCCTGCCATTATGCATTTGTGCGCACTCACTCTCTCTCCATCTGAAAAAAAAAAAAAAAAAAAAAGCTGAGTTTATAAAAAATTTCAGTTTAAGCATCACCTCTTCCAGGAAGCATTCCTAGTCTTCTCTGGCCAATTTAGGTATTATGACCCTCCTTTGGGATTCCACTGCATCCAGAACTTTTCTCTATCAAAACAGCACAAAGCCATGGTTAAACTCCAGGATCAGACACACCTGGGTTCAAATCCTAATTCCACTATTTATTTGCTACATGATCTTGGGAAGGTCCCTAGACCCCAGATTCTGCTTCTATAAAATCAGGTTGATAAAACACCTACCTCCTGAGAGTTTTGCAACAATTATGTTACACATTTACTTAGTGTAATACCGAATGTAAAGAATGTGCTGAGCTGGGGCGCCTGGGTGGCTCAGTGGTTAAATCCTCTGCCTTCAGCTCGGGTCATGATCTTGGGGTCCTGGGATCGAGCCCCACATCGGGCTCTCTGCTTGGCGGGTAGCCTGCTTCCTCCCCTCTCTCTGTCTGCCTCTCTGCCTACTTGTGATCTCTGCCTGTCAAATAAATAAATAAAATCTTTAAAAAAAAAAAAAAAAGAATGTGCTGAGCAAATAATGACATGTAATTAAAAATTGCTATTTTAGGGACGCCTGGGTGGCTCAGTGGGTTGGGCCGCTGCCTTCGGCTCAGGTCATGATCTCAGGGTCCTGGGATCGAGTCCCACATCGGGCTCTCTGCTCAGCAGGGAGCCTGCTTCCTCCTCTCTCTCTCTGCCTGCCTCTCCATCTACTTGTGATCTCTGTCTGTCAAATAAATAAATAAAATCTTTAAAAATAATAATAATAAAAATAAAAAAATAAAAAAATAATAAAAATTGCTATTTTAACCCAGATGACTCTGCAATGAGAATAAATGCCCATCTGTCTCCCCACTGGACTGTGGGCTCAATTTTAGTTCCAACTCCTATCAGAGGCTGGGAACCCACAAGGGAACTGGATTTTTCCAGGGTTTACGCCTTCCAAAGCCCCTACAATGTCACACGCCCTTTCTGAAAAGTCTAAGCAGCACGAAGCCTATGAAACCTACAGAATTGGAGTCTAATTAGCAAGTACTAAAAGAGTGGAATAGATAGATGATGTGGGGTCTAGAAGCCTCGAGGAGGGTCCACAGTGGCTGCTGGAAGAACTCTAGAGGGCTTCATGGAAGAATGTCTTGACATTGGCCCTCAGCACAGAGAAGATATGGCCACGGTTCTGTCCATGGTACTTGCCTGGGGACCCAGGGTCCCTGGGGACCCTGGACCAGCCACCTTGCAGGTGGTCCTCAGAGAGCAACCAGAGCCTGTTTCTACATCACTGTCACCATCCCCACACCCCTTAGCACAGTGTCAAGAGCGAGGCGTGGGCATCCTCCAGCTCTCCCACCTTATCATGGCACCTTCCTATAGACATGGAAGCTAAAGTGTTGGAAGACAACATGCCTTGTATGGGGGAGAGCAGTGCAGGAGCTCCAGGCCTGTCTGACTGACTAGGACACCCGCACTCCTCGCCCCGAGACTGAAGCCCCCCAGCCCAGCTGGAGAAGTAGCAGGAACACTTTGCATTTCAGTCCTGCTCGGTACTAATTCCAGGAATTTTTGTATCCTTCATACCAACACAATGAGACTGCGTGGACCACCTGTAATTATCCTCTTGAGCAGTCGAGGAACCCAAGGCCAAGGTCAGCCAGCTTTCAAGGACTGGAGTTGGGGTAGGCGTGGTGCCGGCTCTCTGCCCTGATCCAGCCTGGCAGCTGCCTCGGTCTCCGTGACTCGGCTGTGGGAGGCTGGGGGGTGGAGCCGGTTGGGGAACAGATCCCATTAAGCTGTGTCCATCCACAGAGCGTAAACCCACACCTCGCTGTTCCCCAGAACACCATGGTCGAAAGTGCAGTGGGAACACTGTCTGGAAGAACAATGGGTATTGATGACTCTGGCAAGTGCAGCTGGCACGCTCAGAGGCAGTTTGGTTGGGCTTTGGGGTGGTTTTTCTTGGATGCTGCAACCCGGTTTTTCATCATTCTTGTTCTCCCCGGGCCCCTTGGCTGTCTGAGGACCCAGTGGGCATGGCTCTCCAGCGCAGGACACGCACTGTTGCGCATCACTGCTCCTCCTGGGAGTGACTGGGGTTACCACACTGGCTGGGCTGAGGTTGACCTGATGTCCCTCCGAAGACTAGGACAGGGGCCTGGACACCCTGAGCCGGGACCTCCCAGCCCTGAAATTCGGGGCATCCTCCTTCATACCGGGGCCTACATACCTGAGAACATTCTAGAGAGGGCTGTGTCCATGCTCCATTTCCTGTCCACCTATGTGTCACTCTAACACTTTCTCTCTCTCTCTCTCTCACACACACACACACAACACACAACACACAACACACACACACACACATACAGACTCTACCTAGATGCACAGGGCCAGGCCCCACCTGCCACCACTGTGATCATCTCAATGGTCGGGGAGTCAGGTGATCTCAGGCAGGTCCTGCTTTAGCCATCCCCTCTCTAGGACTCAGTGTCCCAGCTGGGTGGCAAGGAGACTGGATGCATCGACTCATTTGCTGCACGTCAGACTCTCTGGACCTCACCCCTCTCCTGCTCCAGCCACCTGGATCCCTCTGCGGGGACCAGCTCTGTGTTCCTGTCCATCCACATGCCTTTCCTGGGGGCCCCACTGTCACAACCTGAGAGGGTGGGATGCAGGAGCGCCTTAGGATGAGGTCGTGAGCTTCTCAGAGCGAGGCTGGGGAGCCCACTCTCAACTGCATGTGACATCAGCTGCCCTTCCCTCCCGCTTCACTCTGTCTTCCTGGAGTCACGCTCCCTAACAGTCTGCTGGAGCAGACTCCGGTCAAGACCATGTGTCTGAGAACTTCTCAGTCTTCTATTCTGTGATCTGGGAAGAATGTTCTTCCAGGAACGACTGCCAAGGCCTGGGTCTTACTCATCTCACAGCTGGTTAGCATGTCTGCCTCCTTTACTCACTGGGTAGCTGATTCTCTCCTGATTCTCACCTGATTCTCGCTGGCCCTTCATTCCTTCCTCTGTAAAACGGGCTGAACCCCTGCAGAATTTCTCCATGAATTAACTGAAACAATGCACACAATGCACTCTGCGCCGTGCCCAGGGTCCAGGTGCTCAGTAAATGAAACACAAACAGAAACAACCCTAGGCTTGAACAGAGCACAGAGAGGCAGTGGCAGAAAGCAGGGCCCCTGGGGAGTTTCCAGCCACCCTGCTGGCTGGCCGTGAAGGAAGAGGGACCCACCTCTACCCAGATCTCACACACACTCCAGCCTCATCTCCCTCCTCCGCAAACCCCCAGATCCAGTGTTTGCAGGCTGCATACTGCACGCCCTGGGTAGGGAGCCCAGAATCGGGGCCAAAATTCCGGCAGGCGCTCAAGATCAACAAACTTTGGGTTTCCTGGTTAAGGTCATGCACGTACAACATGTTCCTTCTTTCCATTGGGGGAAGCGGCCCCAGAACCCAGACTTCATGCTTCTCTGTCACACTGGCCCCCTCCCACCCCCCTGCTCTCAATTTCCCCTCCGTGGCTCACCTGGCTGATAGACCTGAACAAACAGAGCTCGGAGAAGAGGCACTTAGAGAAACAGGCTCCAGAGATAACTGTCTGCTTGCCCTGAGCCAGCTTCTGGTCCTGGGGGTCTCATAGCCCCCAGGGACTTGGCTCTGAGGGGACACCTGAGAGCATCCCACTCACATCCGGTCACTCTGGAGGTGACGTGAGAGGCTAGCAACAAAGCAGCATGGGGAGCACTGGCCTGGCTACAGCAGGCCAGCACTCCCTATCCTGTCACACGCTGGCAGGGAACCATCTAGAGCCCCTGGCCCAGAAGGGCCCCTGCATCAGCTACAAAGTCAGCCCTGCCTACACACGAACCCCTGGCCATCTTCCCATCTCCAGGCTCTCCCCCTGCCCCCTGGCCTGCCTGGCTCTGGTCAGGACCGCAGAGCTGGTACTGTTTGTCACAGGCTAGGTGACACCCTCTTCTTGTGGTCATTCCACTGGAATGTGGACCACAAACTTGCCCACCCTCTGCACATCTCCAGGATGATGGCCCCAGAATGTGTTTCATGTCGGGGTGATCCTTTGCTCAAAATCCTTCCATTGGCTCCTAGGCTTTCAGGACAAAGTCCTCCAAGACCTCTCGTCTTCCTACAGGGAGCTTTCTCCCTGCCTTACCTTCCCCATGCTTGCTCTAGAAAGTCCTCCAAAGGCTATACCATGCTCTCTGGCCCTGGGCCTTGGCATGTTCTGTTTCTTCTTATTGGGGTGCTCTTCTCTTCTTCTTTGACAGAGGATCCCCCACTCATCTCTCAAGACTGGGGCTTCTTCCTTAGGAAACTTTCCTAGCTCCTCCAGGCTGGGCTAGGTCTCTTCCTCTGGACCCCACAGAACTTGGATTCTTTACAGTCCTCTTATACCCATACCCGCTCGCTGTTCTGATCCCATCTATTGTCTGAGTTCTTTGAAAACAATCTCAGTATCTCCTTCACCTTTTCTTTGTAGGCCCAGCAAATTTCCAGAACAAGGTAGACCTCAAAAAATGTTTATGAAAATTCAACACACACAAAACAGACAATCATGTCAAAAAAATTGACAGAAGACATGAACAGACACTTTTCCTATGAAGACATACAAATGGCTATCAGACCATGAAAAAAGGGCATGATATGGAAAATGGCTATCAGACATGAAAAAATGTTCATCATCACTAGCCAACAGGGAGATTCAAATCAAAACCACATTGAGACACCACCTTACACCAGTTAGAATGGCCAAAATTAGCAAAACAGGAAACAACAAGTGTTGGAGAGGATGTGGAGAAAGGGGAACCCTCCTACACTGTTGGTAGTAACACAAGTTGGTGCAGCCACTTTGGAGAACAGTGTGGAGATTCCTCAAGAAATTAAAAATAGAACTTCCCTATGACCCTGCAATTGCACTCCTGGGTATTTACCCCAAAGATACAGATGTAGTGAAAAGAAGGGCCATCTATATCCCAATGTTCAGAGCAACAATGGCCACAGTTGCCAAACTGTGGAAAGAACCAAGATGCCCTTCAACGGACGAATGGATAAGGAAGATGTGGTCCATATACACTATGGAGTATTATGCCTCCATCAGAAAGGATGAATACCCAACTTTTGTAGCAACATGGACGGGACTGGAAGAGATTATGCTGAGTGAAATAAGTCAAGCAGAGAGAGTCAATTATCATGTGGTTTCACTTATTTGTGGAGCATAAGGAATAATAAGGAGGACATGGGGAGATAGAGAGGAGAAGGGAGTTGGGGGAAATTGGAGGGGGAAATGAACCATG